>NW_020867231.1:0-50299 GCF_003369695.1 Bos indicus x Bos taurus | reverse complement strand
AATGGAACAAAATAGAGAGCCCAGAAATAAAACACCACATATATACGGTCAGTTAATTTATGACAGAGGATCCAAAAATATATAATGAGGAAATAAGAGCCTCTTCAATAGTCAGTGCTGGGAAAACTGGGTACCACATACTAAAAGAATGAAACATGATCACTATTTTATACCACACACAAAAATCAACTAAAATTGAATTACGGACTTGAATGTAAGACCTGAAACCAAAAAACTCCTGGAAGAAAATATCAGCAGTAGATTCTCTGACATAAGCTTGGTGATTGTTTTTGAATCTAACACCAAAGGCAAAGCAACAATAGTAAAAATAAACAAGTGGGACTATGTCAAACTAAAATGCTTCTTCAAAGGAAAGGCAACTATCAACAAATGGAAAGGCAACCAGCAGAAGGAAAAAAATATTTGCCAGTCATAAATCTGATACAGGACTAAAATCTAAAATATATAAAAAAGGCAAACAATCCAATATAAAAAATGGTCAGAGAATATGAATATTTTCCGAAAGAGGGCATGCAGATGATCAACTGACACATCACTAAGCATCAGGGAAATGCAAATCAAAATCACAGTGACCTATCACCTCACACCTGTTAGAATGCCTGTCATCAAAAACAAATAACAAATGTTAGTGTGGATGTGAAAAAAAAAAACCCTTGTGCACTATTAAGGAGAATATAAATTGGTAAAGCTACTATGGAAGATAATGGTGGTTCCTCAAAAATTAGAACTGCCATATGATTCAGCAATTCCACTTCTGGGTAGTTATTCGAAGGAAATGAAACAACTAATTCAAAGAGATACATGCATCCCCAAGTTCACTGCAGTATTATTTACAACAGCCAAGATATGGAGATAACCTAAGTGTCTATCTGTGGATGAATGGAAAAAGAAATTATAGTGAGTATATATATACAAATATTGATCCTAAAGGAAATCAATCTTGAATATTCACTGGATGGACCGATGCTGACGTTGAAGCTCCAATACTCTGGTCACCTGATGTAAAGAACCAACTCATTGGAAAAGACCCTGATGCTGGAAAGATTGAGGGCAAGAGGAGAAGGGGACGGCAGAGGATGAGATGGTTAGATGGGACTATCTATCCAAATGTATTTATCACAGGGACCATCCAAATGTATTTTCCAAGAATGCCGGATGCCTGCATATGCATCTGTTGTTAGTGTATTAGAACACCATCAAAAAGTCAACTATTTATGACTTCTGAAAGACATTCTACCTACGCAGACACTTAGGTGAGTTTATCTGAGTTACTTCACAAAGATAATGCAGCTCATTCTTTGGAAAATGCTAGAAAATAAAGGTTGATTTCCTGGTACTTCAAACCCAACATTCCCAGAAACTCATACTCTTCCCCTGTAAAGCAGTTCCTCCTCCCATATTCTTTATCATGCACTAGCTTGGTTAACTGCCCAAGCCAAAAACCAAACATCATCCAGGGTTCTATACTTCTCTCACCATTCACTGTCAAAAAACCAAAAACATAAACAAAACATGTGGATCTTGGGTTGTCCTAAAGGTAAAGACTTACCTGGTTATATCAGTAAAGACTACATTCTGAATAGTACTATGGCTTACATCACTCTGTGGGTTGAATTGTGTCCCCTACAAAGATATTCAATTCCTAAGCTCAGGTACCTGTGAGTGTGATCTTATTTGGATACAATGTCTTGGCAAATGTAATCAAGTCAAAATGTAGTTACACTGGATTACAATGGGCCTTATTCCAATTAACAGTGTCCCTGTAAGGGAAAACTAAGACACAGAGACTCATGAAGAGAATGCCAAGTGAAGATGGGACACAGAGATTTGAGTGATGCAAAACAGACTCCCTGTTCTGCAGCTACAAAACAGGAAATGCCAAGGACTATTAGCAACCACCAAAGCTAGGAAAAGACAAGGGAGCCTTGAAAGAGGGCATGGCCCTGCCAAACATACTAGTTTCAGACTTGTAGGCTCCACAACTGTGGAAGAGTAATTTTCTGTTGTTTTAAGCCACCTAGTTAGGGTACTTTGCTTTGGCAGCCCTAATATAAAACTAATAGACATAAGATGATCAAGTAAAAAGTATGTGGCTTCATACGTCAGACATGGTCACTGACCCATCACATTAGAGCCTTAGCCTTGAAGCTGTGCACTAAGACAAATGCTACCAGAAATAAGGAGCTACAGATAAGTGATCCAGAATTGAGTCTTGAGGGCAGTCCACAGTGTGAAGCTTCCCATCATAAAAGAGTATTAGTATAGAAACAAAAGAAAAAAATATTTCTTAGAAATGCTAGCACTACAAAATGTAAGCAAATTAAGTAGATAAGCAAATTCCTAGAGAATATGTATAGACTATGCTTGTCTTCAGCATGAATCATAAAGTGTTTGCCATCTGGGAAACAAAATGTCACTAGTATCAATACTTCTATTACTGCCTTGATATCTCTACTCCATGAATTCCTCTTCTTATCACCATATAAATCACACTTTACACTTCTGTTTCTGTACAAGTATGCCAATAATTGTGCAATTAGGGTAATATGGACCCTCATAATAAACTCAATAAAACATTTTTATAACCAGCAAAGTCTCCAGGTTTTGATATTTTACCATAATTATGCATGAGGTCAACATGGAGGAAACACAGAAACTCTCTGTACTATCTCTGTAATCTCCTGTAAATCTATAATTTCTTGAAATAAAAGTTTTTTTAAAAAGAAACATGTTCTATGGCAAAAACTAGTATACACTAAGTGTTAAGTTTTAGCTACTACATTAAAATAATATAGTTTTATCAAACCCAGGTATCCCACATTACAGGTGGCTTCTTTACCAGCTGAGCAACCAGGGAAGCCCACTATAGCAGAAGAGTGCAAAGGGGTATGCTCTTTTATATAAGATGGTCAGTTACTTCACAGAATCCATGGTGAGTTATCATTTGTTGATGATTTACTGTCAGATTCATCACCCTGTCTATAATTTTACTTTGTCCTACATTAAAATCCATCTCAGCTCTAATGCCCACCACTTGACTAAAAGTAGGAAAGAGACTTAAAGAAGGGGTAGATGCCAAAAAAGTCATTATCATTAAAAAAAGAATAATAAAGTGATAATGTACCCAGGAATGTAAAAATATTCCCATTTGATGAATGTCACCAGTTCTCTTCCAAAAGAGCTTTAGGGATATCTTGAAAGTATTAACAAAGAACTTTGTAAGTATGTTGCATGAAAAGAATTAATCAGTGTTCATATAGATATGCATGTTTTCAAGATTTATGGTTCAGTTCAGTCACTCAGTCATGTGCAACTCTTTGCAACCCCATGGACTGCAGCATGCCAGGCCTCCCTGTCCATGACCAACATTTATGGTTTATGGCACTGGTTAATATTAACACTTGGACTTTCTTTGGTGGCTTAGATGGTAAAGAATCCGCCTGCAGTGTAGGAGACCTGGGTTTGATCCCTGGGTTGGGAAGATCTCCTGGAAAAGTAAATGGCAACTCACTCCAGTATCCTTGCCTGGGAAATTCCATGGACAGAGGAACCTGGCAGGCTACGGTCCATGGTATTGCAAAGAGTCAGGCACGACTGAGCAATTAACAAACAATATTACAACCTAGGTTGTGATTTTCAACAGACTCTACTAACATTCTATACAATTTGTTTTACCCTTTCATAAACATATGAGAAAGTCAGAAAGTATTTCTTACAATTTCTAAAAACAATAGATAAATAATTGTTTGGGATCACATAAATAAGGAACAGCAGGGGAAAAAAAGAAAAGCTAAAATTCTTGAAACAATTCACACAATACAAAACTGCTTAGTACAGTTAACTGAAGGTCCCTAATTTAAAAAGCTATACAGTCCATGCACAGAAGTTAACACATTGTTTTCACCCCATAAATAGTAACAATAAACTTCTGAGTCTCTACCACAACTCACTTTCACATTACCTGATAGTTATCACTGACAACACATTCAGGGGTGACAGGACAAGTGCAGCATGGTCTCCCTAAATCCTTTTTTCATCTCAAAACATAGTCTTTCCAAAAAAGCTGTAGGGCACTCAGGACCATCAGTAGTTCCATGCTAAAGTCAAGCAAAAACCACAATTAATATATAGAAAATTAAAGACAAAGGAAGTACATAAAAATAAAAATTACACTTATACAATTAAAAAATTTTGATTTTTTTCAAAAGGAAGAATGGTGCTTACTGACAAAAATAACTATTCTGTATCCCAGAAAATGATCTTAGGTTAATTAAGCACCAGAGCTGATTTCTCTCCTGTGAGACCCTAGGAACATAATATGGAGCCAATATGCAGCACAATGCTCCAAGGGCCACTCTCTCCCCATCTGGCCTGGCTCCAACGGACACGGGTTCTTTGGGCAATATAATTTCATTTCAGGTTAGCCCCAATAGGCCAAAGGGTCATCTTTAGAGTAAACTAGGATACTATGGAGAATCCAAACCCATGACACAATTCAACCTCCAGGGTCAAGCCTAAATCATGATTTTGTATAGTTCCACCAAAAGGTCCCAAACTGATCTAGAGTCAGAGATAAAGACTAAGTGTAAAGTCCTATGATATCCATCAGGCTAACTGTAAATCTAGCAATTCAACAACATGGCAAAATATTCTAAAGTTATACAGAACAGCAAAGAAGGAGCTAAAGTGAAAGAAGAGAAATAGGAAAATTGTCAATGATCAAGTGATTATGAAGAAAATAATATACTAGCTTTATAAAGATAAAAGGATAAATATACAACAGTTTTGAATCTAATTATTCTATGTAAGTATGTGCACAAACTACATCACTTCCTATGCTAGGTGGATTTCATAATAGACTCAACTGTTTTGATATGCAAACACTTACAACAGGAAGACGTCCATGAACTTTGTACAAATTAACAAGTACAGTAATATCCAAGGACGCAAGGTAAGTGGATGAATTGACTTTGCTGAACTTTCATTTTCTTTTTTATCATTTTCCATCCCAACAGCAGTCCATCCAGAACTGGATGATGTTGACAGGGACAGAACGGGGCTTGAAATAACCTCTTCAAAATCCATGTACATGTCATCTTCCCCAAAGTAGTTTTCCTATAAATATTAAGAATAAACTGCTATCAAAAGAGATATGTAACAATAATGCTTCACCTTAGAGCCTGAAATTTGTAAACTAAGCATTTCTTATCCTATTTTAGAGTATTAGTCTATTTCCTAAAATGAAAACAAGATAAAACATCCAAAAAGCTTTCAAGTTCTAACACTGACACTAAATAAAACATAAGTTAAAACTAAAGAGGAAAAAAAAGTAATAGAGACGTTTAAGATAGGTAACAACTCGAAGTCAGCATGACACTAAGGCAAAAACAAAAAACAGCTACGTCTTATATATTCTTAATAAATGGAAGCAGAGAGTTCACTGGATTATAAATGATTTTATAAATGTGTCAAAACTTAATGATTTTTAATTTGTTTCAGTAGATATTTCATACAAGTTCTGAATTAACATGATGAATGTGAGTACTAATATTTAGAGTAATAAATTTTTGACACGAATAAAAAGTTGTTATAAAATCTGTAATGCAGAGTCTGCATCAAAATATAATAAACTACTAACGTAGGTAACATAGAATTTACAAAGAAATTTAAAATAAAGGCATATCTTTCTTTCTCTATGCTCTTTGTTCTTATTTTTGTTTATGTACTACTATGGAATTTTTTAGTTAAAACAACTGAGATTCAATATACATGTGGTGATGCAAAAACAGTTAAAACTGGACATGGAACAACAGACTGGTTCCAAGTAGGAAAAGAAGTACGTCAAGGCTGTATATTGCCACCCTGCTTATTTAACTTCTCTGCAGAGTACATCATGAGAAACGCTGGGCTGGAAGTAGCACAAGCTGGAATCAAGGCTGCTGCGAGAAATATCAATAACTTCAGATATGCAGATGACACCACCCTTATGGCAGAAAGTGAAGAGGAACTAAAAAGCCTCTTGATGAAAGTGAAAGAGGAGAGTGAAAAAGTTGGCTTAAGCTCAACGTTCAGAAAACTAAGATCATAGTACCTGGTCCCATCACTTCATGGGAAATAGATGGGGGAACAGTGGAAACAGTGTCAGACTTAATTTTTTTTCCAAAATCACTACAGATGGTGATTGCAGCCATGAAATTAAAAGATGCTTACTCCTTAGAAGGAAAGTTATAACCAACCTAGACAGCATATTAAAAGCAGAGACATTACCTTGCCAACAAAGGTCTGTCTAGTCAAGGCTATGGTTGTTCCAGTGGTCATGTATGGATGTGAGAGTTGGACTGTGAAGAAAGCTGAGCACTGAAGAATTGATGCTTTTGAACTGTGGTGTTGGAGAAGACTCCTGCGAGTCCCTTGGACTGCAAGGAGATCCAACCAGTCCATTCTAAAGGAGATCAACCCTGGGTGTTCTTTGGAAGGACTGATGCTAAAGCTCAAACTCCAATATTTTGGCCATCTCATGAGAAGAGCTGATTCATTGGAAAAGACTCTGATGCTGGGAGGGATTGGGGGCAGGGGGAGAAGGGGACAACAGAGGATGAGATGGCTGGATGGCATCACCGACTTGATGGACATGAGTTTGGGTGAACTCCGGGAGTTGGTGATGGACAGGGAGGCCTGGCGTGCTGCGATTCATGGGTCACAAAGGGTCGGACATGACTGAGCAACTGAACTGAACTCGAGAGAGAGCTCCAAATAACTCTTTGCTTATTATTTACCATGAAGTAAAATTGTTGGTTTTTAATGAACTCACTTGAAGTAGCCTTTTCCTGGTACTTATCCTCAGATAACAAAGTTTTTCATACTTCTGCTGCCACATTAATTACAATGTGTTAAAACTGTCCAGGTACAAATATATCCTGCTCTAGCTTATCTTCTTAGCAACAGATGCTATATCTTTTATCTCTAGTAACTGGCACAAAATTCCTAGAATATACTAACTTCTCAAAAAAAATGCTAAATGAGGAGTTTTTAAGACTATTTTTAACAAATAATTTTATAATTGAGCCTAACACCACAAGTTCAGTGAACATATATCCTAAATGCTTTAAATCATAAAACTGGCCATTTCAAATGGTCTCAATATCAATTAGATAGTTAACTGCTTTTCCTACATTTAAAAATATGGACATTCTTTTAAAAATCTTACCTTAATACACAGAAAGGCATTTAATAGAGGTCCATAGAGAGTTATCTGAGAATCTGGAGAAAGTTCCATTTCTACATGAAGTTTATCAGGTGGAAGTTCTGAGGGATCAATAGGAGGACGTGAAGAAGTAGAGGGAGAAGAAACAACTCTGTCTGTTTTCTGAGATGGCCTTAACACAGATAGCATTGTTTCTTCCATTTCTGACACTGGAATAAATGGAGGGAAAAAAAAAGAATAATGTTTGAGTGGAAAGGGGGAAAAGGATCTCTTAAAAGTTCTTCAAGAAACTATTCACTAAAAAATTCTATTTTGTAAATATGAAATCAACCAACACTAATAAAATGTCTCCAGTATATAATGAAAACAAAACTAAAAGACTAATAATTAAAATGCAATAAAGAATAGACAGACTTCATTGAAATACATATAAAATACACAAATCCAGAAAGAGCTCCAAATAAGTCTTTGCTTGTTATTATTACTACTACAAAGAATCAATAAAAAGTTTTCATTAACAAAGGCAATATTATTATCAAGTTCTGGCAATATACAGTAAAGCTGGGTCAGAACTAGGCTCTAACTATACTTGGACATTAAACTATAGTTATTTTCACATAAACAGCTATACAAACGCACTGTGGCATTATCAAGATCTATATATAAGAAAGTTACAAAAACTATTCTTTAATACTTAACTCACTGGAAAAATACAAAGAAATATTTTCACTAGATTCTAATTTCTACTTTGAACCCAAATAAAGCCGCACTTAAGCCTCTGGGAAACTATAAATGACAGCTGTCAAAATGCATTAAAGAAACTAACATTTTACAAAATCAAGCACTCTAAATCTATAGATGTACATATACCTGATATCATACTCCAGCTCTGCCCACCAGACCTTGAGAAAATTATTCCTTTCTCTGAGCATATTTCCTCAACTCAACAATGACAATAATATTATAATATCTATTTCACAGAGTTGCTTTAAGGATTAAATGAGATAAAGTAAACCAAGGAACAGCTTGGCCTAGTAATTGATAGCAAATGCCCAAAGAATGTTATACCAAAAATCTTAGAAGCATAATTATGTCAAAAGAACAGATGCATTTCCAAAAAGTTTTAATTTCTTCTCTGTATCCTTGATGTTTATCAATTTTGACATTTTAAGATACTGATTATACAGAAACACTTACATGACTGTTTCAGCTGTTCATCTGCTTTTTGTGGATAAATTGGATGCCATGTATAATCAATTGTAAGCATGACACTTGGGACAGTCCAGCATTCAACCCAACCAGCCCTTTGAAGAGTAAAAAATAAAGTTTCTAGTCAGGTACTTATTCCTTTAATTGTAGACACCAGTTACATATAAACAAATTTTACTATTATTCTCTGAAAGGACTGAAAGCATAATTTTTCCACATTAACACAAAATACTTAAATTGCTAATATTAAATACTTACTTTTCTTGAGTGATGTTCCGCCATTTTGGTTTAACTGTTTTCTGGCCACTTTGACATTCAGCAGGAATACCAGTATCATGAGTCATTTTATTGGGGTGGCAATTCTTTACCAGCATAAATAATGAGTATTTACTAGGGTGGCAATCTGGTAGAAACAAATGAAGGTCAACATCTTCCCCCTAAAAAACAGTTAATAATAACCCAAAGTAATAAAACAGGTACAGAAGTTTGTTAGAATACTATTTACAAGCAAGTCTATCTATAATACGCTTGAGAATAAATTCAGTAAAAAATAAATCTGAAAGTGCAAATTTACACTGAATAGTCAGGTAAGTAACTGGAATAAGATTTTACATTATCTGAAATTCTGCTTAGAAAGTCAAGAAAAAAATCAGGGAAACAAACTGCAAAATTTTTAGAGAACAGTAAGAAGGTTTCCTTGGATATTTCACATATAATTCAGTTTAAAAAAAAAAAAACAGAATTATCTAATATAAGCTCAGATGGAATATGCTCAATATTTTCATTAATTTTAAAAATATGATTATCTGTATTTAGTAAGTCTTGGTTCCTCAACTGGCTTTTATACCTGTGGCGGATTCATTTTGATATTTGGCAAAACTAATACAATTATGTAAAGTTTAAAAATAAAATTAAATTAAAAAATAAATAAATAAATAAAAGCTGAAAAAAAAAAAAATAAATAAAAAAGAATTATATTAAAGGATCTTCACTGAGTTTCACTTTTTTCCCTTACAGGTGCCCTAATCTTTGCTCATCTTGATGCCTGGTTTCTTAACAGGCACCACAGTCAGCTTTACTGCCTGGGTCCAAATTCCAACTTAGCCACTCACTAGCTAATGACAAGTTACATAAACTTGCCTCCTCAGTTTCCCATTCCATAAATGCACATAACAACTACTTTAAGAAGGTTGTTCTGAGAATTAAATGAATTACTACACATAAAGCAATTGGAATAGTGTCTGGCACTAAGAAGATGTTAAAAAGTGCTGGCTGCTTGTACTATTGTTTTTATTTCTTACCACCATAACCTCCACCAATACTACAACTACTGTTGACTGTATATACCTTAAAATTAGATGTACCATGAATTTTGAACTCCTCAGAGCTGGCTTTTGGATAAAAGGAAGAAGGGTCCTTGTATTTATTCCCTGAATTCAAGGGTACAATTAGAAATGAAACACTGTTGATTTTTGAATAATACAGGTGTGAATGCACAAGTCCACTTATGCGTGGGTTTTTTTTCAATGGTAAATACTACATTACTATATGCTCTGCAGTTGGTTGAATCTGCAGATCCTGAACCTTGGATACAGAGGAACCAAGGATATGGAGGATCTAAGGAGAACCAACTCTAAATTGCACATGAATTTTCTGATGGCAGGGAGAGTCAGCACCCCAATCCCCAGACTGTTCAAGGGTCAACTGTACAAAAAAATGTAAAATATAGCTCATAGACTTAGTAAAACGTTAGAGCTACAAAAATTCTTAAGAGAAAATAAAGATTAGTCATAGAGGTTAGAAATGAGCTCTAACAAAATAATTGACTCAAGGAATTATTTTTCATCAGCCAACTTCTTTTTAACTGAAGTACAATACTTACAATATTATTCAATATACTCGTTTTAGTTGTACAACAGAGTATTTCAATGTTTTTATGGATTACACATTACACAAAGTTATGACAAGATATTGATTTTATTCCCTGTGCTCTACATTACATCTCTGTGACCTGTTTATTTTATAACTGGTAATTTATACCTTTTAATCTCCTTCACCTATTTCACCCCTCCCCTTTCTAGTAACCATTAGTTTGTTTTTTGTATCTCAGAGTCTATTTCTGCTTTATTCACTCATTTTGTTCTTTAGATTCCAAATATAAGTGAAAACATACAGTATTTGTGTTTCTCTGTCTGACTTATTTCACTATGCATAATACCCATTCTAGGTCATCTATGCCACAAATGCTACGATCTCATTCTTTTTTAAGGCTAAGTAATACTCCAATGAGTATATATACCACATTTTCTTCATCTACATTCATTCATCTGTCAATGGGCACTAAGGTTGCTTCCATATCCTGGCTACTGTAAATAATGCTGCCATGAATACTGGAGTACACATATGTTTTCAAATTATTGTGCAATTTCTTAGGGGAACTTAGGGAATTTACAGGAATGGCAGAATATTGCAATTAACTACCAAAAAAAAAAAAAAAAAACCAGAAGCAATTCTGTGACACTAAAGTTAGTGAAGAGTGGAGGAAAGCCAAAATACTGCAGGCTGGCAACAGAATGGGCAGGAGAGAATAAAGATAAGCACCAGGAAATCAAACTTATTAATAGACCTTGTGGAACAAACAATGCATCCAATTATACGTACTTTTAAAGAGAACTTGGTATTACATGTAGCTGGAACAAAGTCCGTAAAAGGCAAAGAAAAATCAATGTTTAATGTTTCCCCACAGGCTGCCAGGTACACTGCAAAAAAAGAGAAAAAGAAATTTAATTTCCAAAAAAAAAAGAAATAAAAACTGCCTTAAATACATACCTAAACAAAATTAAATTTAAATGCTTAGTTCAATATGAATTCTGAAATAGTTCTCTGAGAGTCTCACAAGACAATGCAAAAAAAGGTCAGTTCTAGTACCTATTAAAACTACAAAATCAACGCCAATTTTCTTTGTTGATATTTGTCTTAATGAACAGAATATTTAACCTATTTTTTTTTAAGTACCTACCATTTTCCTGTTGTTTAGTGGAACAGTCAATCCAGTTGTGCTGATTAGCTGCCCAAATCATTTCAAATTGATGAAACATGATTTTAAAATTCCATGTATATGGAACAAATGAAAAAATGTCTGGTGCACTATCACTTGACCAGTCTTGAATTAAATCTAAAATAATTGAAGTAGGAGACAAAATGCACAATTAATTGAAATTGAGAAAACAAAATAAAAATATTCTAACATCAAAAATGATGTTTTCAATTGTAACTAAAAAGAATTTTTATACAAAGATATTAAAAGGTGATTTAAATGGAGCTAAATTAAGATTGTAGGAGAATTATCAACAACCTCGTATATGCAGATGATACCTCTTGAATGACAGAAAATGAAGAGGAACTTAAGAGCATCTTGATGAAAGTGAGAGAGGACAGTGAAAAAGTTGGCTCAAAACTCAACATTCAAAAAACTAAGATCATGGCAAACAGATGGGAAAAATGTGGAAACATTGTCAGATTTCATTTTCTTGGGCTCCAAAATCAATGCAGATGGTGACTGCAGCCACTAAACTAAAAAACATTTGCTCCGTTGAAAAATACCTATAACAAACGTAGACAGTGTATTATAAAGCAGAGATATTACTTTGCGGACAAAGTTCAGTATAGTCAAAACTATGGTTTTTCCAGTAGTCATGTACAGATGTGAGAGCTGAACCATAAAGAAGGCTGAGTGCCTTTTAAAGAATTGACAACTTTCAAACTGTGGTGTTGGAGAAGACTCTTGAGAGTCCCCCGGACAGCAAGGAGATCAAACCAGTCAATACTAAAGGAAATTAATCCTGAATATTCACTGGAAGATCTAATGCTGAAACTGAAGCTCCAATACTTTGACCACTTGATGTGAAGAGCTGACTCAATGGAAAAGACCCTGATGCTGGGAAAGACTGAGGGCAAGAGGAGAAGGAGGCGACAAAGGATGAGATGTTTGGATAGCATCACTGACTGAACGGACATGAGTTTAAGTAAAGTCAGGGAGACAGTGAAGGACAGAAAAGCCTGATGTGCTGCAGTTCATGGGTTTGCAAAGAGTTGGAAATGACTTAGGAACTGAAGTACAACAATAACAAACAGTTTGAGAGTAAAAATGCTTACTTACTAATCACAGTTACAGATAAGAAAATTTTTAATGTATTTCATACACATATTATATCTTTAAAGAAACTTAAGAAGATAAAAGGGCAAGAAAATCACCTGATATTCTGTTACTCAAATATCTAATATTGTGGACATATCTCATTCTAGTTTGTTCTCTATGTAAATTTTTTTTTTTTTTTAATTTTATTTTATTTTTAAACTTTACATAATTGTATTAGTTTTGCCAAATATCAAAATGAATCCACCACAGGTATACATGTGTTCCCCATCCTGACCCCTCCTCCCTCCTCCCTCCCCATACCCTCCCTCTGGGTCGTCCCAGTGCACTAGCCCCAAGCGTCCAGTATCGTGCATCGAACCTGGACTGGCAACTCGTTTCTTACATGATATTTTACATGTTACAATGTCATTCTCCCAAATCTTCCCACCCTCTCCCTCTCCCACAGAGTCCATAAGACTGTTCTATACATCAGTGTCTCTTTTGCTGTCTCGTACACAGGGTTATTGTTACCATCTTTCTAAATTCCATATATATGCGTTAGAATACTGTATTTATGTTTTTCCTTCTGGCTTACTTCACTCTGTATAATAGGCTCCAGTTTCATCCACCTCATTAGAACTGATTGAAATGTATTCTTTTAATGGCTGAGTAATACTCCATTGTGTATATGTACCACTGCTTTCTTATCCATTCATCTGCTGATGGACATCTAGGTTGCTTCCATGTCTTGGCTATTATAAACAGTGCTGCGATGAACATTGGGGTACACGTGTCTCTTTCCCTTCTGGTTTCCTCAGTGTGTATGCCCAGCAGTGGGATTGCTGGGTCATAAGGCAGTTCTATTTCCAGTTTTTTAAGGAATCTCCACACTGTTCTCCATAGTGGCTGTACTAGTTTGCATTCCCACCAACAGTGTAAGAGGGTTCCCTTTTCTCCACACCCTCTCCAGCATTTATTATTTGTAGACTTTTGGATCGCAGCCATTCTGACTGGTGTGAAATGGTACCTCATAGTGGTTTTGATTTGCATTTCTCTGATAATGAGTGATGTTGAGCATCTTTTCATGTGTTTGTTAGCCATCTGTATGTCTTTTTTGGAGAAATGTCTATTTAGTTCTTTGGCCCATTTTTTGATTGGGTCGTTTATTTTTCTGGAGTTGAGCTGTAGGAGTTGCTTGTATATTTTTGAGATTAGTTGTTTGTCGGTTGCTTCATTTGCTATTATTTTCTCCCATTCTGAAGGCTGTCTTTTCACCTTGCTAATAGTTTCCTTTGATGTGCAGAAGCTTTTAAGGTTAATTAGGTCCCATTTGTTTATTTTTGCTTTTATTTCCAATATTCTGGGAGGTGGGTCATAGAGGATCCTGCTGTGATGTATGTCGGAGAGTGTTTTGCCTATGTTCTCCTCTAGGAGTTTTATAGTTTCTGGTCTTACGTTTAGATCTTTAATCCATTTTGAGTTTATTTTTGTGTATGGTGTTAGAAAGTGGTCCAGTTTCATTCTTTTACAAGTGGCTGACCAGATTTCCCAGCACCACTTGTTAAAGAGATTGTCTTTAATCCATTGTATATTCTTGCCTCCTTTGTCGAAGATAAGGTGTCCATATGTGCGTGGATTTATCTCTGGGCTTTCTATTTTATTCCATTGATCAATATTTCTGTCTTTGTGCCAGTACCATACTGTCTTGATAACTGTGGCTTTGTAGTAGAGCCTGAAGTCAGGTAGGTTGATTCCTCCAGTTCCATTCTTCTTTCTCAAGATCGCTTTGGCTATTCGAGGTTTTTTGTATTTCCATACAAATTGTGAAATTATTTGTTCTAGCTCTGTGAAGAATACTGTTGGTAGCTTGATAGGGATTGCGTTGAATCTATAAATTGCTTTGGGTAGTATACTCATTTTCACTATATTGATTCTTCCAATCCATGAACATGGTATATTTCTCCATCTATTAGTGTCCTCTTTGATTTCTTTCACCAGTGTTTTATAGTTTTCTATTTATAGGTCTTTAGTTTCTTTAGGTAGATATATTCCTAAGTATTTTATTCTTTCTGTTGCAATGGTGAATGGAATTGTTTCCTTAATTTCTCTTTCTGTTTTCTCATTATTAGTGTATAGGAATGCAAGGGATTTCTGTGTGTTGATTTTATATCCTGCAACTTTACTGTAGTCATTGATTATTTCTAGTAATTTTCTGGTGGACTCTTTAGGGTTTTCTATGTAGAGGATCATGTCATCTGCAAATAGTGAGAGTTTTACTTCTTCTTTTCCAATTTGGATTCCTTTTATTTCTTTTTCTGCTCTGATTGCTGTGGCCAAAACTTCCAAAACTATGTTGAATAGTAATGGTGAAAGTGGGCACCCTTGTCTTGTTCCTGACTTTAGAGGAAATGCTTTCAATTTTTCACCATTGAGGATAATGTTTGCAGTGGGTTTGTCATATATAGCTTTTATTATGTTGAGGTATGTTCCTTCTATTCCTGCTTTCTGGAGAGTTTTTATCATAAATGGATGTTGAATTTTGTCAAAGGCTTTCTCTGCATCTATTGAGATAATCATATGGTTTTTATTTTTCAATTTGTTAATGTGGTGTATTACATTGATTGATTTGCGGATATTGAAGAATCCTTGCATCCCTGGGATAAAGCCCACTTGATCATGGTGTATGATCTTTTTAATGTGTTGTTGGATTCTGATTGCTAGAATTTTGTTAAGGATTTTTGCATCTATGTTCACTGTACTTTGATATTTAGACTTTCTTCAAATTTTTGTTGTAGATGATGTTATTGTATTTATTTCCATACAAGATATTTTACATATTCAGAATTATTCTGACAGGACAGATTTCAAAAGTAGATTTCCTAGATCAAAGTTTATGAATTTTTTAAAGATGAGCTCGATAAAGGACAGAAAAGATATGGACCTAACAGAAGCAGAAGATATCAAGAAGAGGTGGCAAGAATACACAGAAGAACTGTACAAAAAAGATCTTCACGACCCAGATTATCATGATGGTGTGATCACTGACCTAGAGCCAGACATCCTGGAATGTGAAGTCAAGCAGGCCTTAAAAGCATCACTACGAACAAAGCTAGTGGAGATGATGGAATTTCACTTGAGCTCTTTCAAACCCTGAAAGATGATGCTGTGAAAGTGCTGCACTCAATATGCCAGCAAATTTGGAAAACTCAGCAGTGGCCACAGGACTGGAAAAGGTCAGCTTTCATTCCAGTCCCAAAGAAAGGCAATGCCAAAGAATGCTCAAACTACCACACAATTGCACTCATCTCACACGCTAGTAAAGTCATGCTCAAAATTCTCCAAGCCAGGTTTCAGCAATATGTGAACTGTGAACTTCCTGATGTTCAAGCTGGTTTTAGAAAAGGCAGAGGAACCAGAGATCAAATCGCCAACATCCGCTGGATCATGGAAAAAGCAAGAGAGTTCCAGAAAATCATGTATTTCTGCTTTATTGACTATGCCAAAGCCTTTGACTGTGTGGATCACAATAACCTGTGGGAAATTCTGAAAGAGATGGGAATACCAGACCACCTGATCTGCCTCTTGAGAAATCTGTATGCAGGTCAGGAAGCAACAGTTAGAACTGGACATGGAATAGCAGACTGGTTCCAAATAGGAAAAGGAGTACATCAAGGCTGTATATTGTCATCCTGCTTATTTAACTTCTATGCAGGGTACATCATGAGAAATGCTGGACTGGAAGAAACACAAGCTGGAATCAAGATTGCCGGGAGAAATATCAATAACCTCAGATATGCAGATGACACCACCCTTATGGCAGAAAGTGAAGAGGAACTCAAAGCCTCTTGATGAAAGTGAAAGAGGAGAGTAAAAAAGTTGGCTTAAAGCTCAACATTCAGAAAACCAAGATCATGGCATCCGGTCCCATCACTTCATGGGAAATAGATGGGGAAACAGTGGAAACAGTGTCAGACTTTATTTTTGGGGGCTCCAAAATCACTGCAGATGGTGACTGCAGCCATGAAATTAAAAGACGCTTTCTCCTTGGAAGGAAAGTTATGACCAACCTAGATAGCATATTCAAAAGCAGACACATTACTTTGCCAACAAAAGTCCGGATAGTCAAGGCTATGGTTTTTCCAGTGGTCATGTATGGATGTGAGAGTTGGACTGTGAAGAAGGCTGAGCGCCAAAGAATTGATGCTTCTGAACTGTGGTGTTGAAGAAGACTCTTGAGAGTCCCTTGGACTGCAAGGAGATCCAACCATCCATTCTGAAGATCAGCCCTGGGATTGCTTTGGAGGGAATGATGCTAAAGCTGAAACTCCAGTACTCTGGCCACCTCATGCAAAGAATTGACTCATTGGAAAAGACTCTGATGCTGGGAGGGATTGGGGGCAGGAGGAGAAGGGGACAACAGAGGATGAGATGGCTGGATGGCATCACTGACTCGATGGACGTGAGTCTGAGTGAACTCCGGGAGTTGGTGATGGACAGGGAGGCCTGGTGTGCTGCGATTCATGGGGTCGCAAAGAGTCGGACATGACTGAGCGACTGAACTGAACTGAACTGAAGGCTATTATAAATCACAAGGACTCCCCAGCTGGCTCAGTGGTGTGGAATCTACCTGCCAACGCAGGAGATGCAGGAGACGCAGGTTTGATTCCTGGGTCAGGAAGACCCCCTAGAGAGGGAAATGTCAACCCACTCCAGTATTCTTTCCTGGGAAATCCTGTGGACAGAGGCGCCTGGAGAGCTACAGTCCATAGGGTCGCAAAGAGTTGAACACGACTAAGTGACTAAGCAACAATAAATCACAAACTGCTTTCCAAAAGTAGTAGATCAATTCATGTTATTAAAAATGTATGGTCAACTATCTGTTTCACTGTACCTGTTCCTGCATTATATTTCTTTCTACCTCTATTTTTATTTTTTTGATGGCAGCTGGGGTGCTGCATCTTGATTTCTGATAACTGAAAAATGGTATCTCAGTTTAATTGAATATTTTCGTTACAAGGAGGGTTGAATATTTTTTCATGTCACTTTATTCACAAAACAAATATCTACAGAATGTCTACTGTGTGCACACTCTGTTCTAGACCCTGGGAATACAATGTGAGCAAAACAGTCTTGGCCGTAGAATTACAGTCAATCAGCTTTACTGACTGCTGATTTACTGTACTGCTGCATTAGATGCTTTAATTGTTGCTTTTCAAAATTGTGTTCATATATTTGTCTGCATATCCTTTCATACTTAAATATTTTTTTAAACCCAACAGCCAAAAGCTCTTTATACTATATAAAGATGTCACAGTGCTTTTCCTTCTAGCATTCACATCATTTGCATGTATTATATACTCACAGGAATCACATTCTTCAATAAATCGTATCCTCCTAAAGGTGTCAAGCTCATCTTTGTACACTCAGTACATAATACAGTGCTACAAAATCAGAACTTTGTGTATTTGATGGAGAGCAGCAAGTACCATTGTTATAACACAAACTCTTGACAACCAGATAGTCCTGGGTTTATATTCTGGCTTATCGTTTTACTAGTTATATAATATAATCTTGAACAAATGACTGAAATTCTATTGGTCTTCTCTTTTACAAAATGGGGACAATTGACAGACTTATTGTGAGAATTGAGGGGATAATAAGTGAACTTTTAGCACAGAAACTGTCACAAGATAGCACATGAATGGTGGCACTTGTTAAAGATATTCTAAGAAAAATAATAGGCAAAATTAATTATATATTTAAAGTCATTTTCCTTGAATTTTAAAGGATATCTTTAAAGGAGAAATATTAGATTCAGTAAAGAACTCAGAAGTCAAATATTGTATGAACTCATTTTAAAAATAACTGCAACATACAGAAACCTGTACACATATATTAAATCCTCTCAGGAAAATGACAAAATAATATCAAGTTTCAATAAAAATTAGTATTAATAAGATGCAGAATTTTACTATATCAGCAATAAAAGGCATATGGCCAATTAACCTATTCTGAGACTAGAGAAAGGAAAATTCCACTTAATTTTACTTTATTTTAAATACATTTTTATTTCTTTTAACAAGCAATCCCAATAGTTTATCATATCTTACAGTATCTATGCTTACTTCTAAAACTTTATTTCTACATACTATCGTACCTAACTATCCTGACTGCATTATCACTAGCTTTAACACAATGGTCAGCACTCAGGAGGTGCCCAAACGTCATCTCTGCCGTTAACCAACTACACAATACAAAATTTATCACTCATCAAGTTGTTTTTCCTCATGTTTTTCCCTCATAAACATGCTTGGTTCTGCACTTTTATTCAAATTATTCATTCCTTCTAAAATAAACACACTCATTGGTAACCTCTTTGTTAAGGAAAATGCTAACCATCTTTAACAATAGCATGACCATACAGAGAGAACAAGGGTCTATAGTCAAAAAATTGTTCTTAAATGTCTCTCCCACTTATTGGCTTCATGAGTCTGCCCAAGTTGTTGAATGTTTCTTCAATCTCCTCACCATTAACTCAGGGATAACAGTAACAGCTGTCTCTTTTCAGAGTTGTGAAGCTGATAAAAATGAATATGCTTTGGAATGTTTTATGAAAACACTATGCAAATTTTCATTAATGTTACTGAGTTCATTTACAAAGATTATTTCAGATCTTAATGCCCTTTCTTACTTTCTCTAATTGCCTTCCGATCATAGAGATTTCCTCTGTATTCACATCTTCCATGTACTTGTTAGGGTCACAATTCATGGTTGTGCAATATACTTGAGATTGATAAATAAAGATATGCACATAAGCAATGTGCTTAGTTGCTCAGTCGTGTCTGAGTCTTTGCAACCCTCTGCACTGTAGCTTGCCAGGCTCCTCTGTCCATGGGATTTTTCAGGCAAGAATACTGGAGTGGGTTACCATTTCCTTCTCTAGGGGATCTTCCCGACCCACGGATTGAACCTGCGTCTCTTGTCTCCTCTGCACTGTATATGGATTCTTTCACAGCTGAGCCATCAGGGAAATCTAGACCACCTTAGTTGGAGGTTAAATAGCAAGGGAGAGTTCTAGGGTGGACCTTGGACCACTGGAATGGTTGGATGTTACACCATAAGGGCAGTGAAGCTGCTGTGGGAGGGTGAGAGGTGAAAGTACAGGACAAGGCTGGATGTTAGACTGCAGGTCAAGGGCATGACCACAGTGGAAAGTTCAGAGGTTAGACCATAACAGAAGGGCTTGAGGTTAGACTACAGCAGAAAGCTGGAGACTGGCTAGAGGTGAGAACCCAGATAGAGTGAAGTGGGTCACCCATGTAGAAGAGAGGGTGGCTGCAGGGGGAGGGCCATGGTCAGGGGAGCAGTGGGAGGGTGCAGATAGGTCATGGGGATAGATCCAGGCTGGGCTATAGGGAAGGGACAGAGTCAGAGTGAGGAAGGAAAGATCCAAGTGTGGGGAACTGAGGGAGGCCAGAGGGATGGGGGTGACAGATGCTGCAGCTAAGTCCCCTTTGCTTTGAGCCCCAAGCCCACCTCCTTCTTGACCAACAGGAACCACACACTGCCCTCCATGCCCAGAAGGGGGCCTGGAGCCAAGACTCCCTTGCTTGAAGGTAGGCTCAGGCTCTAGAGCTCCCTCTCCCGATACCCTCCTAATTTTCTACAGGTTGAGATCATGGTTTATATTTGTTTTGAATCATTATTCATAAGAGAATCTCAGCTTATAGTGGTTGCATTTATTTACTTGATACTACTAATTAAAAGGCTGAAATATAATTGCTAATGAAATAAACACAAATTCAAATAATCTACTAATCTAAGGAAACCAATGTAATTTTATAGTTATTAGTCAATTTCTATTTTAATATCTTACACGTTTTTCAAGTATCTTATCTACAATTTCAATATATTCTGCAGTACAGTTTCCCCACCAGCTTACACAACATCTTTACTGATAAATATTAAAAATTATGGTAACAAAATATTTTTACTAGGAACCTCAAAAACTATTTCCAATATGTATTTCTCTTTAAACCAAAAAATGCCCTTATTACCAGCTGGTTTTACCAAATAAATTTACCAGAAAAAGGAAGGTTTTTGATGCTTGATGCTTAATTATTGATAAGTCAAGCATACTAAACATCAGTAAATATACAGAATGTTTGAAAAATTCAGCTAAACATGAACTAATAGGCAATTTATTAACTACATTCATTTCAAATATACATGGAATTTTTTTCAATGGTAATGGACCAAACTATAAAACATGTCTCAACAAATATTGGGAATGGAAAAAAAAAAAGTTGTGAAGTTGGTAATCTAAATATTAGTCTGGGAAAAAACCTCATTTACAACTTACTTTATAATTAACTAAGTTGTAATAATTACTTAAATAATTAATTACTTATAATTAAGTAATTACTATATAATTACAACTTGCTTTATAATTTGCTGGCCTATTTGTTAGGCCAGCAAAAGTCGCTCAGTCGTGTCCAACTCTTTGCAACCCCTGGGACTATATATAGTCCATGGAATTCTCCAGGCTAGAATACTGGAGTAGGTAGCCATTCTCTTCTCCGGGGATCTTCCAAACCCAGGGATTGAACCCAGGTCTCCCACATTGAAGGTGCATTTTTTACCAGATGAGTCACCAGAGAAACCCAAGAATACTGGAGTGGGTAGCCTATCCCCCCTCCAGCGAGACCATCCCAACCCAGGAATCAAACTGGGGTCCCCTGCATTGCAGGTGGATACTTTACCAGCTGAGCTACCAGGAAAGCTACACCCTATAAAATATCCATCAAGTGGTACTGGGATTGTAATACTATTATAATGTCATGTTCTTCTCTTAGAGTAAACCTAAGTCAATTTCACTATTGCCAGTAAAGACTTCACTTCCGCCTTTGTTTTGAATCTTTCGTTCTTGAGGCAGCTCTATATTGTTTTTATCATGAAGTGATCTTTGTCTCACATTGAAATTGCTTATGAACAATTTTAGCTCACTAATAACTAATGTGAGAATGGTTCATGAGACATACAGATAGATAATTTATTTTCTGCAAAAATCTGTCAATAAAGAAATGTAAAACTGAGAAAAGAGAAAAGCAATTCAAACACTATGACCAAGTGTATTTTCTCCAAGATTAGACTAATATTATTCTATCTTTTTTAAAGAATAAAAAAGTTTTTAAAGGATTCTAGAAAGATTTCTGGGGTTTTCTTAGGTGGTGCAGTGGCAAAGAATCCTCCTGCCAATGCAGGTGATGCAGGTTCGATCCCTGGGTTGGAAAGATCCCCTGGAGAAGGAAATGGCAACTCACTCCAATGTTCTTGCCTGGAAAATCCCATCAACAGAGTTGCCTGGTGGGTTACTAGTCCATGGGGTCGCAAAGAGTAAGACACTACTGAGCATGCCCACCGCAGCAGAAAGATTTTGGAAGTAATACATCTAAATATTACAGTTGTTAAATCTGGGAAATGAGAACTTAAGCTTTGTACCTTTCTACATTTTAAAAATTTCTCCAAATCAATTTTAGAAAAAAAGTAACTCAAAAATGAATTTCAACAGATAGAAGCATAAAGATTAGAGTTAGAGAAAGAAAAAGATTCAAGAAAAACACAATTATATTTTAAGAAATGAGTACTTGTTTAATAAAATATTCAGTCTAAATGTAAGCACTACTACAAAATTAACATTAAATCTTGAGAAATTTATACTTCTATCTAACTATTCTTAGCATTACTAAAGTCTGAGATTGTGAAATCTGGAGGAAACACAATGTGAAGTATAACATGCTTGAAAATGTTGGGTTTTTTAAGTTTAAATAAATTAAATAATTTATAATCTAAAAAATCTAAAAATAAAGAAACTGGAATCTACTTTAAAAGACAAGCAAAGTTAGAAATGACAAAATATTAAGTGAGAAGGAAAAGAAGTTATTTATATAAAAACAGATTCTTGGGCCAGACTTTTGGGTTGGAATCCTAACCTGACCTAGTCAACCTAAACCTAGACAAAGTGCTTAACCACTCTGTAACTGACTACCCTCTTCTATAAAATAATGATAATAAAATTGACCTCAGAGAGTTATTATAGAAGTTTAATGATTTAATATGTGAAACTGCTTAAAACAGAGACAGACACTAATACACACTAAGTTCTAGATATATTTTTTTTTTTCATAAACCTGAATTAAGTATTCATTGTCCAGCTTCACTGACAAAAGCTTAACTTTCTGGGACTCTGTCAAAGTTTCTACTACTGAGACCTTGAAACCTGAATCCTGGAGAAGAATCATGTAACTTGTCTCTATTTCATAGATAAGGTACTGAAGCTTAAACAATTAAACAATTTGGCTCACATCATATTACTAGTAAATAATGTCACGACAGGACTACCTATGCATATCTTAATCACTGCTATACCCACAAATAAACAACTGGTGGGTGGACAAACAAATGGATAAATGTAGCAATCAGTCAAACAAATAGAAACTCTGGGGTAGCCACTGATCCTGGAAAAGCAGACTGATTCTGTTTGGTTAAACTTCTTACAGAAAGGCTAAAAAGATGCTTACTTTTATGTAATAATTTAAATTACTGTAGTGATTAAACATTTATGTTATTCAGAGACTAAGACTACACATTCCCATATTCATAAAATGTAATAAGTAGCTATCATAACATGCTGCAAGAAATAAAAGAATTTTTCCAACTAATGATAGTATTAATTCAATTATATACATCAACAGAAAGGAGTTAAGTAGGGACTCTGAATATAAAAACATATTTGACTATGTGAATATATTGTCTGTGGATTACAATAATTAAAACAAAATAATAAATCCACTATGATGCCTAATTCATAAAGAGGAAAAAACCAATTCATTCTCCCCATCTAACTCCCCCATTAGAGTGACACAAAAAAGAATTCTTGCACTTCCTTCCAAGGTCAATTTTGGGTTCACAGTTTCCTTCTATGGGTTAAAAGACAGCACAGAAGTCCATTCATTTTGATATTTGGCAAAACTAATACAATTATGTAAAGTTTAAAAATAAAATAAAATTAAAAATTACAAAAAAAAAGACAGCACAGAACATATATATTTAAATTTTTCCTCTAATAATCTCAGCCCCAAAAGAAGTATAAAAGTGAAAAAGTATGAATTGTGTCATTAAGTCTCTATGTTGAATCTAAAGGCAAAACTTAATTAATATAAACAAATTCTCTCTGATAAATCTCACTGTATTCTTACTTATTAGAAAATTACCTGTAAAAAAATTCTTCTGTGCAAAGATGAAGTGGTAGGTGGCTTTATAAACCTCTAATTCACACTGCCATGTCTGTGGCATGTTCCATATTCGGGGGTAGCTGGCATTGATGTGAAACTGCAAGCCAAATGTTAAGCAAAATGTTAGACGTTAAAACATGACATTGTGTGAACAGCATTAGAAATGAACTCACACAAACAGGTAATTAAAACTTATTTTCCTACTGAGTTGAACAGACGGTCCTATACAGATTTTCAAATTGCTGTGGCTAAAGGTCAGTACCCATGGTTACATCCAGCTCATGAAATACTAAGCCATGATGTGGCCAAAAAAGTTTAAGAACAAATCAGGCTACAGTTTTGATACTGTAGCTAAACAAAGAGAGTAACCTCATTAATTCTTCTTTAAACTTAATCTGTTAAGTGTGAGGCTCAGGGTCAAGGAGGATCGAGTGCAATGCACCCTGTCACACAGAAGTTTGGCCACCAGTGCCTCCTGGCTTCTCATTTGACAGCACAGTAGTTATAAATCTGACATGGTGCTTTGTGATATATTTCACCTGCCAAGACTTGGCAATTCTCCAAAGGCAAGAGCTGCCTGACCAGGAATAGCATTATTGCACAGTACCATTTATCAGCAATAGCTCAGGAATTCATTAAAATGCTAAATATGTCAGTTTAACACATATTTATAGTACTCAATATCTTCTTGGAAAACTGTAAAATTTTCCTCTTAATTTACGTATATCGTGTAAATGTGCTTGTTTAGATAAACAATTAAGGACCTAATGATACCATCTAATATAAAACAATCCTCTCTGAATATAAGTTATTCCACACAGTAAATTTGGTTATTATTGTTATCCCTGAGAAAAAATAACAATCAGATTGATTAATGAGTTCCTGGCCTGCAATTTTTAATCATGAGTGTTTCCACATTAATTCTGTTTCTAATGTGGTGCAATTTAGGGTATCAATAAGATTTTCTTCCTTGTACTTTATTCATCAAGTAAAAAGGACAGTGAACTATTAACCTTGAGAAAGAATCTGATGGGGCCAGGAAACATACAGTAAAAATTTATCTAATTATTTACAGCATAGGAGAGTGTCTAGCCATACAATGAAATTTAAAAAAAAAATTTCTAACAACTTCTCAAATTTTTTTTTAATTTTATTTTTAAACTTTACAATATTGTATTGGTTTTGCCAAACATTAAAATGAATCCGCCACAGGTATACAACTTCTCAAATTTTTAAAGGCCAAAAACCCATGTGTTGCTGCCTTATATTCATTTCCCCTAAAAGAAGAGCAATAGGGAGAGGCCAAAAGGAATCCAAAGCATCGAGAATCTACTCTTCTTCCCAAAAATATGGGCAAGAGCATCTGGTGGTTCCTGAATAAGAAGACAGATCATTTGATGACTTGACCATTAAAATTTTATATTAAAAAATAAAACCCAAATTTGTATTTTATAGGTATATGTGTATCATCATATACATTAGACTTACTGCTAACATTTCCGCTTCTAAGAGAGTCCGGTATTGCATGCTGGTAGTGGCATCAACATGTAAGAGCTGTCCTTTAATCGCAGGGGTATAACCTAAAATAGGTGAAAACATAAAAAATAAGAACCTAAAAAAATAGATAATTAAAATTTTCAGAAACTGGAAACCAATTTCCCCACCACCCAAAGAAGGAATTCCTGAAAATTGGTGATTAGTTACTATTTAAATACACTTCCAATAATGTGGACTATGCTATCTAATCCATAACCTTTCTCATTTTGGACAGCTCTGATGAGAAAAAAAAGTTCCATTTTCATATAATATCTATCCTGATCTTGCTTTCTAATGCCAAACTACAAGTCTATTTTCTAAATGATTAATAAGCAAGTTTTTAAGACTGCTCCCATGACTTTTTTTTCCCCATTAACTCAAGGGTACATATATTCATCATTTTCAACTACTCATTATATTGTGACAGTTTCTGAACAACAGCTATTCCTTACATAATGACAGTTATCAAACAACACAGCCCTTTTCTGAATAAAAGCAGAAAAGTTCAGAGTATTTCACTTCTTTTTTTGATGGACTGTCCTCCTATGAACACTAAAACTATGATCGTTATTATATGGTTAATTCAACATGCATCCCACTCTGGGCATTTTTTCCCCCAAACATCGGAATCTTTTGGGGAAGTTTTAAATGTTTTATTCTGTTATTATCTAAGACTTCAGTCTATTTTTCTCTCTGAAGATACTCATCTTAAAAGCCATCTAACCTTTACCAGGCTTCCTGATGACTCACTGGTAAAGAATCCTCCTGTCAATGCAGGAGATGTGGGTTCGATCCCTGGGTCAGAAAGATCCTCTGGAGAAGGAAATGGCAACTCACACCAGTATTCTTGCCTGGGGAATTCCATGGACAGAGGAGCCTGGCAGGCTATAGTCCACGGGGTTGCAAAAGAGTTGGACATGACCAAGCAACTAAACAACAACTTTACCAAGAATCTGACTGGGTTTTCCTTAGACCTTTAGCTCATGTAGTTCCACAGTCACTGTGCTGTGGCACTTCCCATGAATTCATGATAGGTCAAGATGATGATGCCTCAGTCCTCAGATGGCCCCTTTACCCCTGTGCACCAATAACTGTACCCCTAAAAAATATGTACAAATATTATCCTATTTGCATCATCAGTTTAAAAAAGGCAAAAGCACTCCCTTAACTGAACTATTCTCAATTTTATGCAACACCCAACTGTCTTTCCCCTACAGAATTACCTATATGTCAGTAATTAAGGCTATCCTAAAAGATGCTACTTTCCAACCGACTACTCTGAATCCTAGAGAATCTCAATATCTACTTTAAGATTTAGTATGATTATTCTTTTAAAAGTAACTAAGATAAGGTTTAGTTTTTCACTATAATAGCTCTAAAGTTAAAGGGAAAAGATACTACCTCATTTTCAGTCACTTTTTCGATTAATTATCTAAGCAGGCAGACTCAACTGCTATCTTTTTAACACAAACTAATAAATCTAGTCAACCCCTTTGCCTGCTTTCTTCTTACTGTAGAAACAAAATGAGTGACAGAAATAAGGAAAGAGAGCCAATCATATAAAATTACTCTAGTCATGCTTCTGGGAAAGTGATAGAAACACTGCTAGACAGTAATTTAAAAATAAGGGTAAGCTGCTACTCTCCATACTCTCAAGAGTGAATAAAGCAGAATTTCAATTGTTATCAATTACAAATGTAATAAGAGAATAGGAAAAACAAAGAAAAATTAGGAAGACTATTTGACATTTTGATAAATTTAACAAAAAGTATTTAATGTTTAATGTTACTGGTTAATCTGTATCAGGGCCCAAATTTCAAATGCATAATGAACTTAAGATTATCTTACCTCAGATGAAACTACAACTATCAGGGCATGATTTAATATGTTAAACATGAAATATTCTGCTTTCTTAAAGTTATGCTATTCAAAGAACAAGCTTACTCTCTGACAAAAGTCTACTAAAGATATAACTTAAAACAAAGCTTATTAGCTACTGAATCAATTTCTGCCCATGGACCATGTTTCATGTGCCAGATCTTGGGTTTGGTACCAGGTATACACTGGTAAAAAGAAATATACAGCACCTGCTTTTACAGAGCAATAGACTAGTAGGAAAAACATATGCTAAGCAAATTATGCACAATCTTACAAAAGAAAGGTATAAAGTACAATGACAGCACAAATAAGACCTAGCTTGAATAAAACAGTTTTTCTCTTCTCTCCAGGTGCATGAATAATTATATAGCATTTACTAAGGACACACATAGGACTTCCCTGGTGGCTCAGATGGTAAAGCGCCTGCCTACAATGCGGGAGACCTGGGTTCAATCCCTGGGTTGGGAAGATCCCCTGGAGAAGGAAATGGCAATCCACTCCAGTACTATTGCCTGGAAAATCCCATGGACAGAGGAGCCTTGTAGGCTACAGTCCATGGGGTCGCAAAGAGTCAAACACGACTGAGCGACTTCACTTTCACTTTTCAAGGGCACATTAAAATATAACAGAAAACTGAAAGAGAAAACTCAATTAATTTTAGTCTAAGTAGATTAATAATTATTTATATATTAATTATGCCTATAATCACTTAAAAAGAAAAACACTCATTGTAGCTTACCATTTTCCTCAACCGTCATTGGAATATTAATTTCTAAATATGAACCAGCTCCAACATTTACATGTACAGCATTTGTTTCCTACCAAAAGAAAAAATTCATATGAGACATTATAATTATTCTCACATCTATACTTTTCAGTTATTAATGCAGACAAAAATCAATCATCAATCCAATGGCTCAGCAGAAAAGAAATCTGCCTGCAATACAGAAGACATGGATTCGCTTGTAGTGTCAGGAAGATCACCTGGAGGAGGAAATGGAAAGCCACTCCAGTATTCTTGCCTGAAAAATTCCATGGACAGAGGAGCCTGGGAAGCTATTGTACAAAGGGCCACAAATAGTCGAACACAACTGAGCACAGCACACATACACAATATTAAATAGGGCTTCCCAGGTGGCTCAGTGGTAAAGACTCTGCCCGCCAAAGTTCAAGCCTTGGGTCGGGAAGATTCCCTGACGAAAAAAATGGCAACCCACTCCAGTATTCTTGCCTGGAATATCCCATGGACAGAGGAGCCTAGCAGGCTACAGTCCATGGGATTGCAAAGAGTCAGGCACTGAGCCACAACAACAATATTAAATAGGTATTAAAAGTTCCTAAGAGCAGAAGTTCAAATTTATACCAAAAATACACTAAAACAATTTGGCTAGATTCAAAGGAGAAGAAGAAGGAGACTACAGTATCAACGTCTATTTTCATTAATTCTTTCCAGTATTTGGCACTTAATGATGTAACATACATACTGGGGATAGGGGTCAGGCAAAGCTCACAGAAATGAATCCAAGTATAGCACTAGTCGGGTTTCCCATGTGGCACTAGGGTTAAGGACTCACCTACCAATGCAGAAGACATAAGAAATGCGGGTTCAATTCCTGGGTAGGGAAGACACCCTGGAGGAGGGCAACCCACTCCAGTATTCTTGCCTGGAGAATTCCATGGACAGAGGAGCCTGGTAGGCTAAAGTCCACAGGGTCTCAAAGACTCAACCACAACTGGAAGCAACTTAGCACACACGCATGGGACTAATTACCAGAAAAACACTCTGGAAGATAATGGTCAAATTTTAAACATTACTTTCTACAATTTCAATAATTACCCTATTTTTGGTAAACAACAAGTCAATTGTAGCATCTGCAATAATATTCATTCGTAGTTCAAAAGCAAGGATCTGTCTTGGTCTCCCAGGCTGTGCAATTTCAGAAACTTTCAGAACTTGATAATCAGGAGGGAAGAAGAACTTCCATAGACAATCTCTAAATAAGGAGGAAGAAAGAATAATGACAAGTTATTCAAATGAAATTGCTTCTCATAAAAAAGACTAAAATCAGTATTATACTTTATACTGATATTATCATCACTATCTCATTTAACAATTGGACATAAATTTCAAAAAAATAAGTCACAAAATAACACCTACTATAGTTTCCTTTCAGTAAAATGAAAGACTATTTTCTCCATTGTTTTCTATTTTCAGAGATCAATGAGCTTTGAGCACCTAATATACTGCTATAAAATAAGACGTGGGTAAGACCAAGTTTCGGAGAAGGCAATGGCATCCCACTCCAGTACTCTTGCCTGGAAAATCCCATGGATGGAGGAGCCTGGTAGGCTGCAGCAGCCCATGGGGTCGCTAAGAGTCGGACACGACTGAGCGACTTCACTTTGACTTTTCACTTTCACGCGTTGAAGAAGGAAATGGCAATCCACTCCAGTGTTCTTGCCTGGAGAATCCCAGGGACAGCAGAGCCTGGTGGGCTGCCGTCTATGGGGTCGCACAGAGTCGGACACGACTGAAGCGACTTAGCAGCAGCAGCAGCAGCAAGACCCAGTTTACACTATTCAACCAATACTGTTGAGAAAGTAAAGACTTTCTACAAGTATATCAAATGTACAAATGGCAAATAAAGAGTTGAAGGGGAATGGTTTAATTAGAATCATTTTTGCTTTCTGGATAATTACTTAACCTTTCTGAGGATACTTGCCTGCTTCCTCACTTGTAAATGAGGTTTATCATAACCAGTCTCAGAGAATAGATCCAAGAATTAAATGACAACACACATCAAACACTTGGTAGTACATGGCACATAGAAAGAAATGTTATTCTATTATTTTTATAATCATTTTTAATCAATATTATAACAATAAGAGTCTAAAGAGAAACAGGTTTCTAAAAAGATGCAAGTGTTTGTAAGCTAGAGCTCTAATGTATTTGCCTCCCCTTATGTGACAAAATATGAAAGAAATCAAGAAATTTTCAATTCAGACTCTTCTATGTAATTAAAAAATTAGCATGTTACTCATACATTCAGAAAAAGTATCAATTTGTGACTTTTAAAAGGAAAAGATGAGGAAGGAGTCATGAGTAACTGGAAATGCTGCTTGGAATGAACAGAGAAAAATTAGATGAACAGAACAAAATTTGCAAACTGATTGATTTTAGACTTTAATTTGCCATCATTAACGACATGAAAATTCAATTTATAAATGTTTTGGTGAAGACACACAAATATATATAACTAAGATATTAATGACAAAGAATCCATCTGATCATTAGATGATCAGGGACTATAAAATGGGCAGCAAGATATAATGAAAAGAGCAGTAGACTTGAAGGGTTGGTTTGAATCTTGGCTCCATATGGTACAGCTTCCTTATCTTGTCCAAATCACTGAACCTCTCTGCATCTCCATTCTTTCACAGGTATAATCAGTTCACCACACTTGTCCTAGTGTCTCTCACTGAGTTGTGAAAATATAAATGAGAGCGCTTAAGTGCTAAGTTGCTTCAGTCTCTGCAACCCCATGGACTGTAATCCGTAAGGCTCTTCTTTCATGGAATTCTCCAGACAAGAATACTGGAATGGGTTGTTCTGTTCTCCTCCAGGGGATCTTCCCAACCCAGAGACCAAACCCATGTCTCTAATGTCTCCTGCATTGGCAGGCTGATTCTTTACCACTAGCACCACCTGGAAAGCTCTGAAAGCACTTAAGTGAAAGCAATAAAAGGCCAGACAATGTCAGGAATATTAGCATTATTATAGTTTATCATTAAGGAGTTAAGTACAAATTTATAAAGTTTGGATTTTAACTGTCATGAAAACACTTGAAAAGCTGAATATCTTAAAGACTGAGAAAATCATATAAAAGTGATAGACATAAAAAATCTACAAACTAAATAAGGTCATGCCTTTTTAATCAGAGATTAAAAACTTCTCTGGTGGTCCAATGGTTAAGAATCCACCTTGTAATGCAGGGGACACAGGTTTGATCCCTGGTTGGGGATCAAAGACCCCACGTGCTCCAGGGGAACTGAACCCATTACCCACAATTAAGACCTGATGCAGCCAAATAAGTAAATATTAAAAAAAACAAAAACAAAAACAACAACTCACCATGCTGAGTAAACTATCCAATAATAAAACAGGTGAGATTTTCTCCTACATTTTTTACATGCTTAAATGTAAATGCTTAAAAAAACTGACCTAATTAACATTCTGATAACAGTTCATATTTGTTTAGAAACTCAATATGGGGAAGGAGTAAAGGAAATGGCTACAGAAAAGGAAATGCACAATTTGAGTATGTAAGGGAGGAGATAAGTACTATTGCTACTCACAAAAGGAAACTAAACTCAAGTGATAAATTTTTCTCTTTCTTTTTAATAAATCTGAATGGTTCTGTTAAGTTCAGGTTAAGAAATGTATTGCTGTTCTCTCCTAGCAGTGGCAGGACTAACTGAATGGAGTTGGTAAAGACAACTTTTTTTTTCACATCATTTTCAGTATCATTTCTCTATGACTATATACTAAAGGAATTTCAGCTTGGATTTTCATGTAAATATAGCCTAATACTTTTTCTTAATGCATTAAAATTAAATACAGCTTAAGAAGAATTGCACTTTATTCAAATGCTAAAATGCAAAAATATTTTATGTGTTTGTGTTAAAGCACTGCTTTAATTTTTTCCTTTCAAATATAACTGTTACTTAATGGAATGTAAAGCTCCTCACTTTCAACTATTCCACAGAAAAAGCATCATGGTTTAGTGTATGAAAAATTTTATCATAAAAGGAACATTTAAATCCAGTAATTTGAAAAATATTTGTTTCCTAACCTGAAATTTTAAGCTGTTTACTTTCAACTCTAAAACTCTAACCCAAAACTTAATTAGGTATTATATTAGTATATTCCAAGTTTTCAAACATACTTACTTACACATTTACCATTCAACTGTTATTTAAATAGCTACTTAAGGCAACTGGTATTCCTATACACGAGAGATAACAAGGTTAAAAGAATGTAGTACTTGACAAAGTATATAATTCTAATAATGCTAGGCAGAAATCACTTAAGTTAAAACTTAAGTTAAAAAGCGATCAGTAGGGTGGGCCCTAGGCCAGTATGTCTGGCGTTCTTCTAAGAAGAGGAAATTTGGACACAGAGACCTATAAAACATATAAGAGGGTAGATTGTGTGAAGATACAGAATGACCATATACAGCCCAAGGAAAGAGGCCTTGAACACATCCTTCCCTCACAGCCCTCAGAAGGAACCAATCCTGCCAACACCTTGGTCTCAGAATTCTAACCTTCAGAACTATGAGAAATTTCTGCAGTTTAAGCCACAAAGTTGGTGGTACTTTGTTATGGCAACCTTAGTAAAACTAACACAGTACTTTTCTAAATTCTTCATCTTAATAAAACTCTTTTGTTTCTTTTTTCCTAAACTGAACTTTTAGCTCTGAATCTCCATAATCCCAACAATCCTTGGTATATTCACTGATTAAATACAAAAGAAAAAACCAACCAACCAATAATATGCTGCTCATTCACCACTTTTCTAATGAATTAGCGCCTCCTTTAGAGCAAACTTGCTTATACCAATTGTTCTACAAATTATTTGGATTAAAATGTTTAGTGATATTTTACCCTGCCATAATAAATTAGCTTATAAAAATACTGAACTAGTTTTTTAATAAAAATTATAGTATTATCCCAATACATTTGACTTAGTAGAAATGTAATTTAATCAAGTACCTCTGCCTATCAGCCCATGGCCCATAGTTGAAATCTGTTCCTTTACCACAAACTATATCCAATCCCCAACATGGAGGCAAGTCTTGTAATTTGCAATCTTCAGTGCTCATTTCTCCTTCAACATTTTCTTCTGTTTCTTCTGGAACAAGTCCTATATTGCAGAATATACAATATTAAGATAGCTACTTAACCATTAAAAGGTTTCCCTAGACCAACAGTTCTAAAAATTTTTTGACCTAAGAAATCCTTTACACTCTAAAAAATTATTGAGAACACCAAAGTGGGAATTTTTTTTGTATTATATCTATCATATTTTACTGACTTTGAAATTTGAATTGAGCAATATTTTAAAATTTATTTTTAAATAAAACTCATTACATGTTGACAAAACAAAATGTCTAAGATTTACTGAAAATATGCAAAAAAAACATTTTAATGAAAATATAAAACTTTAATTTTTACTTGAAATATTAAATATTACTTTCTGAAACAAATTAATAAGAAACACTGGCATTGTTTTTATCTTGGCAAATCTCTTAAATATTCAGCTTAATAGAAAACAAGTGAATTCTCATAGTTGTTTCTGCATTTAATCTGTTACTCAAGGATCTGAAGAAAATCTAGCCTCATACAAATAGAAAAGGGAGGACTATTTCAACTGCTTTTTCAGATAATTTTGGATATTCTTTGACAGTACACCAAATTTCAGCAAGTGGTAATTTCTTAGAGAATACTTGCAATGTGGAATCTGAAATTAAATCCCTGAACTTTTCACATTCTGATACATTAAAATTTATTGATTGCCTTTGCACTTTGAATAAATCTTTTACAGACATCATGAAATGATCATTTGGAAAATATTGGTTCACTGAAATATGCATACTTTTCCCAGACAAATTTCATTATTAAATATCTAAAAATTCATATTGTTAATATCACCGGTAGTCTCATCAGAAAAGTCGTCAAGCTCACAATGGCAGACTCAAATTTTCCAAAATTCAAATTTTCACATGAAAGCACAAAACTATAGTTTGTCTCTAGTTGCTCTTTGAAGCAAAACTGGTGTTCCTTGAAAACTGCAAACAATTCAGCTTGAAACTCAATCACATGGTGATTTTCCTCAAAACATCAGTGTACTCTGGTATGGGGCAGAAGTACATTATGTGTACTTATTTTAAGAAGTGAATATTTAAAAGTTTAGTCAACGGTCAAGACTTGATAAAAGACACAGTAAAGCATACTGACATTTGTTGTTATTGTGAATGTGTGGCAGTAAAAAAGAGATTACTGCTATAGTTTGGAGTCACTGCCTTTGATTCATGCTAAAGCATCAGCAGTTTTGTCCACCATAACTTTTGCATCATCAGTACAATATGACCAAAAAAAATGGCAAATAACATCCTAATTCTGAAATACTCTGACCTCATAAACCTCCTGAAAGGTATGAAAAAGAGCATTAGGAAAATATGACTAGAAGTCCATTATTTAGCTACTTTATAAAACTGAGACCACCTGTGAAGTACTATAAATAGCTAGACTTCAATCCTTAAACTTTAAGCCTCAAATTTAACTTAGTGTGATTTTTTTTCCCCTAAGTCAGCATGAACTACTTTAACTATCACCACATTCTCTAATGGCTTTCACTCACGGTCATTTGTATTCACAATTTCTGAAGTGTACTTGCAAAAATGGAATCTGAAGGAATGATTTCTATACTGTTCTTTTTTGATATGAAATACTGAAGTATTAATATTCAGCTTTGGACAAATGACACAGATATTTTTTAGGTAGGCATTCTTACATGCACATTTACCATTACTGATGCTTATTTATATCCTAAGTAAAGATACTTAAATAATAGTACATACCAGCATTTCATAGGAGAAACAGAACTATAGCTATAAAACATATTTTAAAAAATAATACCTGGCTCATCCATGTAATAGTAGATGTCAACATCATTTGACTGCATCACCACAAAACCTTCTCCCATTAATCTTGGTGGTCTACACAAAGGAAGGAAGAAGGCAAACTAAGTACATCTCCAGAATATAAAATGTTTGGTATTTTAATTAACGATGGTAATAGGTAAAAGCAAAAAAGAAAAAAGAAAACTAAAAAGCAATCAAGTGTAGCATCTTGAAAAGGGAAAACATCTTTCACATTTACAATAAATTGTTCCATAACTGCTTTCTATATTAGACTATTTAAAAAGTAGGCACTGAAAAATTTTTGATCAGCAAATTGGTTTAAGAAAGAAAAAAATGTTTGGCATTTTGTTTTGAATAAGAGAAATCAATTTAAAACAAAATCTAATTAAATACAATGAAAAACAATGTTCACTGGAATAGAATAATCATATTCTACATTTTCAATGATAAGTTTAAAATTAGACTTCGAATTCAACCAACTTATAATAATACTATAAAACTGATTGAGAAATATCACCTTATATACTGTAAAACAAAGTATAACCTTTCAGAAACATTAAATAAAAAAATATTTTGTCATTTTCACAACTTTATATTACGTATTTCCAAGAATATTTAGTTGATCAACTTGAAATAAATCGAAATAAATTTAAAGCACACATCTTGAACTCATTCTGGAATGAGTGTTTCTGTGCCATCAAACAATTTCCCACTTTACTTGCTTTAATTTAACAACCTTTATCTTGGTCATATACCACTATATCTTCCTTCCATATCAAAATTAACATCTAAATCATTAGATAATATAGCACATACAAATTCAACAGTCTTCTTCTAAATGTATACTAAATCATAAAGTTTAGCATTCAATTTCATCATACTACCTCCATACTTACTTTTGAAGAGTGAACTCTTCTTACAGAAACAGTGGGATACCTTTTCATTTTACTCTCTAGTAATTTTCACAAAACCCAGGATTTATTTTTTCAGTATTACAACTTGTACCCATAAATATAGAACAGTGTGCATAGCATACATTTCAAGATACTTAGCAAATTCAGTGATCTGAAGAGTGAAACCAGGTAGATCCACAGCCTCCCTGGTACACAAGCAGAGAAAATGACTGTGTCACTCTAGCCAAGCCCTAGAAAATCTAATCGCAAGCTATTCAAAAGCTGCAACTAAAAAGGAATAATCATGCTTCTCATAACCTCAAACTTTATATTGCCTACACACAAAGCTAAAAATTGAGACAGCAGAAACTCATCATATGAGTACTTACATTATACAAATTTAACCACAGAGATTCCTTCACAAAAAACAACAGAGATTGAGAATAATAAAAATTACAAGAGCCCTAATATAGCTCATGAGCATATGGACTGGAGTCAGATGGGATTTATGTGTCTGCTGTTAACTGAGGGTTGCAGTCCTCTAGAAAGGAAGCATCCCACCACAATGAGATGACTCTAGTGTGCATCATTACAACATGTCCCCTAAATGCAAGCAGCTACTTCACTGAAGAAAAGGAAATCTGGAAAGCTAGGTGGAAAAATGACTGGGACTTAAATGTCAAGCAAGCCCCAAAACTGTCTTAACTTCATCAGTTTTCCGAGATTAATTCTGATTTTGTTTTCAACTTTTCATTAACTCAAACGGTATCCCACTATAATGAATTTGTTAAATTTGCTATTTATCCATCCCTTCTGAAAGTAAACACCTACCTGTAAAGTGTATTTTCTAACATACAAACATCGAGGCTTAACGGCCCAAAATAAATTTCCCAAATACTCTAAGCAGAAAAGGATAGAAAAATTATAAGTTCATAGAAAAATATTTAAAATAGGGGTAGACCAATGGATAAACTCCATTTATCTTATAAAGCAGGAATACTATCAACTGATTTAATAGAAAGGTATAACTAATTATTGCCAAACTTACAGCAAAGAAATTAAAAGGATACTAAAGATTCTAAATGATAGCTACATTACACATAAAGAAGTATCTGTTATTTTTATGACTTTCTTACTCATCATTTTGAAGACCAACATATCTTGGACTAGGAACAAGCATGACTCGAACATTTTCAAGCTTTCCTTTCACAATATGCATGAACTGGTCAAGATGACTGGAAGGTGGTTTTGTAGTATAAGTTAAGAAAGCATCATCAAAGTTGATGCACAGAGTTTGAGGTTGGTAATGATTTCCAAAGGCCAAACGTCCCTAAAAAAAAAAAAAAAACAGATAAAGAGATATGGCATACTATCTAGGATATTTTTTTTCCCTTAGCTGACCTAATAACAAGCATTTTCAAACAACTATTAATGATTCCATTTTAGCAGTAATACTATTTAAGTTGCTCCATTTTGGCTTCCCAGATGGTCCAGTGCTAAAGAACCCACCTGCCAATGCAGGAGAAGCAGGTTCAACTCCTGGATCGGGAAAATTCCCTGAAGGAGAAAATGGCAACCCACTCCAGTATTCTGGAGAAACACTGGAAAAATCCAATGGACAGAGGAGGACTGGCAGGCTATAGTTCCATGGGGTTGCAAAGAGTCAGACATGACTGACCACACATGCACACCAATCAATTTAGACCAGTGTTTAAAGAAATTCAAGCACCTGTGAATAAATAAACAGCCTTTAAGGTGTACACATTTATGCTAAAATGGTCTTGGTACTGAAATAGTTCTTTCACTAAACAAAAAATGTAGCCCAGAAACTAATTACTTCTTTTTCTAAGTGAAAACTGTATCCACAAAATTAAAAGGTTCTGCTGCTGCTGCTGCTAAGTCACTTCAGTCGTGTCCGACTCTGTGCGACCCCATAGACAGCAGCCCACCAGGCTCCCCCGTCCCGGGGATTCTCCAGGCAAGAACGCTGGAGTGGGTTGCCATTTCCTTCTCTGATGCATGAAAGTGAAAAGTGAAAGGGAAGTCGCTCAGTCATGTCCGACTCTTAGCTATTACCCATCAAATATTAACTATAGCAGAATTTACTTACTGTGCTAACATTGACCTTTATGACAGGAATAAGTGATCTCCATGAAGATGTGGGGTCTTGAGATTCTGTTTTTACTTTAACTCTGAAATGAAAAAACAAAAATTGACATATATGAGAAAATGAGAATAAGTACCTAAGAATACTGTTGACTTCCTCACAATACACATCATTAATATTAGCTGTACCTTTACAAATATAGCTAAAGACTATTGAATAACAAAAGGACTATCTAATGGAAAACTAATATCCCTAAAATGTCTCATAAAATGTACTCTTACCACATATCAATTTTTACATAAGAAGTTGTAACAGAAAAGAATATTTTTAGAATGACAAACTTCAATGACAAAAGTCTAAATTTTAATTTGCTGTCATTATATCTACCATTATGTCCATGACACAAAAATGTAACATTTTACAAAAGAGCAAAAATTATAATTAAAACAAAAATGATCAAGGTACATGTCATTTAGATGTTTTAAGTGCTTCAAGTACTTCTAACAGTTCAGCTGATCCTTTTCCTTCCCTACTCCCACCACTTGGTGACAAAATAATTTTCTTTTAATAAAATGAAAAAGGATAGACCAAGAGTAAAAAAAAAAAAAAAAGGAAATTCAGTTCAGTTCAGTTCAGTCAGTCGTGTCCAACTCTTTGTGACCCCATGGACCACAGCACGCCAGGCCTCCCTGTCCATCACCAACTCCTGGAGTTTACTCAAACTCATGTCCACTGAGTCAGTGATGCCATCCAACCATCTCATCCTCTGTCATCCCCTTCTCCTCCTGCCTTCAATCTTTCCTAGAATCCAGGGTCTTTTCAAATGAGTCAGCTCTTCGCATCAGGTGACCAAAGTATTGGAGTTTCAGCTTCAACATCAGTCCCTCCAATGTACACTCAGGACTGATCTCCTTTAGGATGGACTAGTTGGATCTCCTTGCAGTCCAAGGGACTCTCAAGAGTCTTCTCCAACACCACAGTTCAAAAGCATCAATTCTTCGGTGCTCAGCTTTCTTTATAGTCCAACTCTCACGTCTATACATGACTACTGGAAAAACCATAGCCTTGACTAGACGGACCTTTGTTGGCAAAGTAATGTCTCTGCTTTCGAATATGCTGTCTAGGTTGGTCATAACTTTCCTTCCAAAGAAACTGTCCATACACAAAGTACACAAAATTCAAGAAATGAAAAATTCTCAGCAATTCACTAAAGATTTCATATGAAAACTTGAGGCATGTCTCTTCAATAATTCGGTAACTCCTAAATCACACTTCTAGAGCTGTATTTGTAAGGTGGCCCTCAGTGCTTAAAACTAAATTCAAAACTAACCTCACAACCAGCCCCTAACCTCTTTCTCCAAGGTTCCTTTCGTGCATGCCAAGTCGCTTCAGTCATGTCCAACTCTCTGCAACCCTATGGACTGTAGTCGTCCAGGCTCCTCTCCAGGCAAGAATACTGGAGTGTGTTGCCATGCCCTCTCCTCCAGGTGAACTTCCCTGACCTAGGGATCCAACCCAGGTCAATGTGCATTGCAGGCAGATTGTTTACCACTCATGCCACCTGGGAAGCCAACTAAGCATGTTGTTCTTCAGTCGCTCAGTCGTGTCCAGCTGTTTGTGAGCCCATGGATCGCAGAATGTCAGGCTTCCCTGTCCTTCACTATCTGCCAGAGTTTGCTCAAACTCATATCCATTGAGTCGGTGATGCCATCCATCTCATCCTCTGTTGTCCCTTCTTCTCCTAAACATGACCACTGTTTAAATTAGAAATTTGGATTCATTGTTGACTCACTCTTCTTATTCATTCTCCACATTTCCTCCATCACTCTCTTAAGTATCCATTTGCCTAAGTGTATCTGGAATCCATCCACTTTTCTCCCTTCCTCTTTTTGACAAGCCAGTTGATGATCATCTCTACCCTGAACTGTTACAACATCTTTTATCTTGTCTCCCTGCCTCCAGTCTTATTTCCCTCCAATCATAACACAGCACTGCTGACCTCAGGTAAGGCCAGGTCATTTTTAACATTTTGAATTGATGCTTTTGAACTGTGGTGTTGGAGAAGACTCTTGCGAGTCCCTTGGACTGCAAGGAGATCCAACCAGTCCATTCTGAAGGAGATCAGCCCTGGGATTTCTTTGGAAGGAATGATGCTAAAGCTGATCCAGTACTTTGGCCACCTTGCAAAGAGTTGACTCATTGGAAAAGACTCTGATGCTGGGAGGGATTGGGGGCAGGAGGAAAAGGGGACGACAGAGGATGAGATGGTTGGATGGCATCACTGACTGGATGGACGTGAGCCTGAGTGAACTCCGGGAGTTGGTGATGGACAGGAGGCCTGGCGTGCTGCATTTCATGGGGTCACAAAGAGTCGGACACGACTGAGCAACTGAACTGAACATCATTTCTAACAGTGAATTCTGCTAACCATTTTAGTTTAATTTATCCTCACCTCAAGTAATCCACTCCAGCCTCAGTAACAACTTGTGTATGGCATATGACGTTTCTTCTCCATGACCCTGCATCTCCTTCTCTGCTTAAGTCATTTACCCTTAAGGCTTCAAACTCCTGATCTTCCTGTATGTGCCCAGAGAATTCTGTTTTGTCCCTGTTATATTTCTTGCACTAAAATTGTCTATTAAGTGTTCGAACTCCCATAGTAGGCTGTAAATTCCCTCAAGAAGTTGTCATATTCTCACTATCTTCAGTACCTAAGCTCAATGCCTGGGACATAATATGCATTACATATTTAACTGAGAAATAAAATCCTCATCATCTACTTTAAAAAAAAAAAAAAAGGTGACTTCCCTGGTGTTCCAGTAGTTAAGGGTCTCGCCTTGCAATGTAGAGGATACTGGTTCGAGCCCTCACCCAGGATGATCTCATATGCCTCAGACCAACTAAACCTGTGCACCACAACTACTGAGCCCAAGCTCTAGAGCCCATGCACCACAAATACTGACGTCTGCATGCTGTGGAACCTATGCTCTGCAACAAGAGAAGCCACTGAAATGAGAAGACCAGGCACTGCAACTAGAAAAAGCTCGCACGCAGCAATGAAGACCCAACACAGCCATACATAAATTAATCTAAAAAAAAAAAAAAACTATTTTGTGTACAAGGCTGCTTCAACATTCAAAAATCAACAGCTTAAAAGCGAAAAATCAAAGGATTATACCAAGAGACACAAAAAAATTTGACAAAATCCAATACTTACTCATGATTAAAACCTCGTGGTAAACTATGAATAGAGGGGGACTTCCTCAACTTGATAAAGAATATCTACCATAAAAACTACAGTTAACATCATACTTAATAGTGAGAAACTACAAGTTTTCCCACAAAGACTAGGTACAAAGCAAGGATGTTCCTTGTCATCACTTTTCTCCAAATTTGTACTAGAAGTGTTCTAGCTACTGCAATAAGACCAAAAAAAAAAAAAAAAGGAAAGGAAAGAAAAGGTATAAAGACTTGGAAGGAAGAAATAAGACGAAATAAGAGTATTTCCTTGCAGCTGACATAATCATCCATGTAGAAAAATTGGAAAGAAGTGACCAAAAATACTCTTAGAACTAATAAATAACTATAGCAAGGTTGCAAGAGACAAGATTAGTAATATACAAGTATCAATCACTTTCCTATATACTAGTAATGAGCAAATGGATTTTGAAATTTAAAACATATTACTATACTTTAGCACCACAGAAAATTAAATACTTAGGTGTATATTTAACAATTTTTATATAAGATCTATGTGAGGAAAACTATAAAACTCTGATGAAAGATATCAAAGAGAACTAAATAATTAGACAGACATTCTATGTTCATTGATAGGAAGACACAACACTGCCAAGATGTCAATTCTTCCCAACTTGATTTATAGATTCAATGCAATCCCTACTAAAATCTCAACAAGGTATTCTGTGAATATTGGCAAATGGATTCTAAAGTTTATTTGAAGAAGCAAAAGATCAAGAATAGCCAAGAAAATAATGAAGGAGAAAAGCAACGTTGGAGGAATGACATCAGTTGATTTCAAGACTTAACCACAAAGCTACAGAAATCAACACACTGTGGTATTGTGTGAAAAAAAATGAACAGCTCAATGAAACAGAACACAGAACCTAGAAACCAATAAAATGAAACTGTATGATTGTATATGCACCTAACTATGTATATATATTTATAGACTTGAGAGTGATAGCTGCTCAGTCATTCATGACTCTTTGCAACCCCATGGGCTGTAGCCTGCCTGGCTCCTCTGTTCATGGAATTCTCCAGGCAAGATTACTGGAGTGGGTTGCCATTTCCTTCTCCAGGGGATGTTCCCGACCCAGGGATCCTGCATTGCAGAGAGTCTTTACCATCTGAGCCACCAGGGAAGCCTACTATTAAGAGACATTTCTAAGTATAAAAACAGGTCAACTTAAAAAGTATCAGCAGATATATGCTTGACTTTATCTTATAATCTATAGACAATACATTAGAATATGTAATGAATCCATATACCTTTTCCAAAGGAATACCCAAGATAGAAGTAGCAATAAAGTTATAAATGACAGTCATCAATCAGATGAAATAAATTAGATGAAGCTTTTCTCTCTCGAAGAGATGGGGGATGGGCAAGTGGTCAGGAAGAAAATACAATGTGCTTTTAACTTTGCATGAAAAATAATGTTTAGACTTATATGTGTGTATTTAAAAGAATAAAAAACAAATTGATAGCAGTAGTTATCAACATGAGAGAAGCAGAACTGGTAAGCAGAGCAGACTGGACGGCTTTAAGCTGAGATCTAATCTTTTTTACACAGTTCTATATATTTTACATAATCTAGTCTATATTATTCTATATAATTTTTAAAGAATCTTATAATTATAAGAATAAAAATTTTAGTTAATCTACAAAGAAAGATTAGGCTATGTTTAGGTGAACAGTGTTAATAATACTCTAATAAAAGCAGATGTTTAAATGTTGGAGATTAATAAAATTCAAGTGTGACATCAACCTTTCAATTTTGGACTGGGTTCTTGTTCTTCCATTTTCTCGTGTTTTATCATCTTCTTTCTTGGGTGGAATTATTGTTGGCTCCAAACCAAACAATTCTTGAAGATGTCCATAAAGATCCGAACGATTATAGACATGAAATTCAAAGTCATTGACTGTGATGTATAATCTAGTTTCTGCTTTTGGATCTAAAGATATCAATTACCAAAAAAAAAAAGTTTTTAGTCAACTTTTTAAGAACTTTAGTTAAAAGTTTTAAGTCAAATCCTTTTCCAAAGCTAAAGTAACTCAAATGATTTATTTTAAAATAGAATTCTACGATAAAAGGGAATTACATTTTTAAAGTAATAAAACATCGACAAAGAAAAAAAGCTGATATCACTATAGTATTTCAGCTTGGCATTCCAAAACAATCTGAATTTCTACATCCCAGTTGTATAACAACAAAAAGATTTTATGCCAAGAAGAGCACAATGCCATTTACAGAGTAAAACTTTACCCCAATATAGCCATAAGTATATACTAAAATATACATAGTAAAATGTTCAAGTTATAATGCATTAAAATATCACACTAGTATTTGAACTTGTGCATATAGAAACTATGACTTTATAAATAATAGTTTGTTTTTTAAAACTACACAATGCTAAAACAAAGATTTCATGAATTGTAGGTGCAAATATTAATAATAATCTCAAACAAAAGATGTAACTGTATTAAAAGAGTCAAGCAAGACAAAATAATAATAGTTTAGCCATTACACAAAGTCAAGGACCTTTAGTTCTTCCTCAAGGGCTACAGATAATATTCTGAGCCATGTCCTCTGAACTCTTCTGCAGATACTGAAATCCCTATAAGGGGGAAGAAGTTAATTGTATGCTGTCCACTAGTACATAAACCACAGACCAGCTGGAACCAGAAGGGTGATGACGCTGACTCCCCATTACCACACCACCAACCAATGAGAAGAATGCCTGTGAGCTGATCACGCCCTGCCCTTTGAACACTATAAGACTCTCTCCAAGGTGGGACACACAGTCTTGAGGGCATTAGCCCCTCTAGCCTGGCAAAGCAATGAAATTCTCTCTCTAGACTTCATCCAAAACTCTGACTCCGAGATTTAATCCAGCACCAGTGTACAGAGGCCAAATTTCAGCAACACACATACACAGGTTCTTTGCGGGGGGTGGGGGGGGCGGGGAGGGAGTTAGGAAAACCAACACTTGATTCTCCAGGAACTAGAAAAAGACAGTAAATAAACAGTAAAAAGGATGTAAGACTGAATTCCTGTAACACTGTTTACAAATGTTATGATCTAAGGCAGTACATTAACCACCCTTAGCCTCATTGCCTTATCCTCTCTATAAAATGAGAATACCTCTACCTACCTGTAAGATGGTTATACCATAAATACTAGTTTCCTTGCATTAGCAGGTCAAATTCTTACTAATCATACTGATTTATAACAAATTTTATTCTTTTTAAATAGTCTTTCACTTCATAGTGTGATATAATAAAAACAGCTCATCTCTATTGAACAGTTGCTATGTTCTAGGCACTTTACTCATAGAATTTCATTTAATCCTCACAACAAACCTTAGCAGTCAGAGCCCAAGATTATATAACTCAGAGGAAGACTAAAATCCAGGTCTCCAAATACTGGTTCTTAAACACAAAATAAAATTACTTATTAATTTTATCAATAAATACAATGGCTATTTCAAAAGAAAAATGTTATTAATCCCTGAAAACAAAAATGTGTCAAAAGGGTCCAGGTATTTCTTTGCATTTTACAAAAAACTGATCAATAGTCATACCTTAAATGCAGTATTTAATTGTTAAATTCTGGTAACACTAGATTTCTCACTGACATTTACCTCTCCTGGAAATATTAAAAGCAGTTTTTAGGTTTCATTCATTCTGATGACACTTGGAGTCAAACAGAAAATTTTAATTAATACATAATTTAAGAAAGGTATAATCAACTGGCTCTTTTAAATCTCTCTACATTAATAATGTTCTACACTTGAAAGCAGAATCTTCTTCTCATACTTCTTGTCATCTAACATTCATACAATGAGCTTCCCAAATTCATTTGTTAATAAAGTGTTCATTGTTATTCAGTCACTAAGTTGTGTCTGACTCCTTACGACCCCAAGGACTGTTGGACACCAGGCTCCTCTGTCCTCCACTATCTCCCAGAATTTGCTCGAACTCATGTCCATTGAGTCAGTGATGCTATCTAACCATCTCATCCTCTGTCGCCCCCTTCTCTTCCTGCCCTCAATGTTTCCCAGCATCAGGGTCTTTTCCAATGAGTGGGCTGTTCGCATCAGAGCTTCAGTTTTAGCATCAGTCTGATGAATAATCAGGGTTAATTTCCTTTAGGATTGACCAGTTTGATCCCCTTACTGTCCAAGGGACTCTCAAGAGTCTTTCCAGTACCATAGTGCAAAAGAATCAATTCTTCGGCACTGAAACGTCTCTACGGTCCAACTCTCACATCTGTATATGGTTACTGGAAAAATCATGGCTTTGACTGTATGGACCTTTCTTGGCAAAGTGATGTCTCTGCTTTTTAATACATTGTCTAGGTTTGTCATAGCTTTCCTTTCAAGGAGTAAGCATCGCCCAATAGATATAAGTACAGACGTAAAAAGCTCTTAACAAGCAGTTAATTTATGAAGGAAAAAAGTAAATAAATGTTGTAGAACAGTGTAAGTCTCCTGAACAAATAGCTAATTGAGACTTATTCTCCAAAGGGAAATCAGGAAAAAGGCACTATTTAATTATGCAATTGGGACACATGTTATTTGTAGTAAAAAATCTAAGTGCTACCAAGACTCAGAATCAAGTCTATTGACCTTTCAAAAATTGTTCAGGGATTTTTATTTCCTTCATGTATTTAACAAACAAGATTTAGATGCTACATATTTAACAGTACTAGATTATACTAGGCTAAAACTTCTAAGCAACAAAATAATAGGGACATACTTTACCATCACCTTTTCACTCCTTAATAATCTAAGAATTCCTCTGGATATGAAGGATGCATGTCTAGCTAGTCAGACTAGTATGAATTTAAATACTATATCACTGTATATTAAGAGATAACTGGTCCTGCTATTTGTTTCCCAAAAGAATCCCTTAAAATTAAGTATCCTCAAAATAAAGACTTTTGACTGAAATCCTCATTAAATAGTCTTTAGTCAACAACCCATCTATAACAGATCACTAGTTCATGACTTAGGAAATATTTTACAACAAATTCTATGGTAAACAAATTAGATGTATTATTTTTTTTCTCTTTTGTAAAGAGTTACACTGGACAAGTAACAACTTTAAAACTGCTCCTGGCTTAAATTATCTCAACCAAGCTCTATGGCATAGTAGTTTTGCACTGGACACTCTTTTCTCCTAATAGAGGAGTTCTAAAACTTCCTAATGAAAATCTTGACCCTACTCACAGAAGGGACCTGTCTCCTTAGATGGCTAGTGGCCATATATCTACTCAGACACATGCCCAGTTAGGCTTTTAAATTTGCCACAAAGAAACATCAATTATCTCTATTTCCTCTTGATTAACTATCAACGCACGTGGATCTGCCCTTAATAAGCAAGAAATAATAACCAGACTGTAAGGTCATATTATTGAATATAGCCTACTATTTTAACCCATATTCTACAATATTGTACAACACTTTCTGGCCTATTCACTCCTCTATACACTATATTCTAAATGATGCCCGTTAATCATGCCAGACTAATCATGTACTTAGACCAAACTGATTATTCCTGCACTGCTGTTTGGCATTGTGTCTTTACCTTTGAAGGATGTGACTATGAGCACATTGTTAAGAATGTCATCCTTTACAACAGAGAATATATTTTAAAAGCATATGGAAGAGAAACTTCTTTGGCCATTCATCAAAGTTGTGCTCTTCATGAGCACATACATGTAAATTTTCAAATGTAGGTAAAACTATGAGCAAATAATTAGAAGTATAAAAGTATAACTGGTAAAGCCTACCAACTTTTAACATCACTGTAAAATGGAGGTTTGAAATCTTTTTTCTACTGCAAACTTCTGGCATAAAAAAAACAAGAAAGAACAATTTAGACTAAATGTTCTTCAGTATTAAGAACATAAAATATCCAAAAATCATGATAATGTTTCTGCTCTACATTATGGACAATTACAGAGAGGGCAGAAACAGAAATTTATGTTAGCATTAAGAGTGACAAAAAGAATCCGAGACATAAAGAAATGACAGGGGAGAGCCAGTCATGAAAGAACCAATATTAGAGCAATTTATATTAGACTGCATTTATGCATCTTAAATAGTGATTACATTTTGCCATATTCTTTGAAGTGAGCTAAGTTCATGTCACTCCCCTGCCCCAAAACCTTTCATGGCAGTGGCTTGCCAGTGTTCAACAACCTCCATTACATAGCTTCCATCTTATCCCCTATTATTCCTTTACCTTATATTTACCACCATATGGCGTTGTGAATTCCTAAACACACCTGTTTTCAAACCTCAATGCCATTGGTCAAACCAGTTATTCCATCTGAGCTACCCTCCCTTCCACTCCACCTATACCTGACACAATCCTATATTCACTGTCATCACCAAGCATGCTACTTAAGAGATGGAACTTTCACAACAGCTTTTCCATTCTGTGCGCGTCTGCATGTGTGCTAAGTCACTTCAGTTGTGTCCAACTCTTGGGGACCCTATGGACTGTAGTCTGCCAAGCTCCTCTGTCCAAGGGATTCTCCAGGCAAGAATACTGGAGTGAGTTGCTGTTTCCTCCTCCAGGGAATTTTCCCAACCCAAGATCGAACCCAGGTCTCTTAAATCTGCAGCATTGGCAAGCAGGTTCTTTACCACTAGCACCACCTGGGAAGCCCTCTACCATTCTGCCTCCTTGACAAATAGACAGAACTTTAAACACCATGAATTTGCTGGGACCACACCAAATGGTCCATATCAAAATTGGTAATTCTGAGGATGGTCACTGTTTTTCCTCAACACACACTCACTGTTCTCTTTTTTCTTTAATTACATTGTTTGTATGCATTTATTCCCTCAAATAATTTTGAATAATACTCTTTATTTTTTATTCCCCCTCCAGATTAGCACAATGATCAGTAGAGTGAATGTAAAATAAGTATCTGTTAAATTAGGTAAAGATTTTCATCGAAAGTTACCTCTTTCTTAAAGAACTTGGGTCAGTTATTCTTGACCCTCATTCAAGAATTTTGGTGAACAGCAAACCACTTTAAGGAGATGTTAACATTTCATGATAAAATGAAGTAATTATTTTCTTCAAAACAAAGACTGTAAACAATTTAAGACGGTATCCCCCATATCAATGAAAATTCTGAAGTGGGCAATCCCAGTAGGCCTAGTTTACAACCTGCAGTTACCTCTGGATACTTCAAATACCTTCATTCCTCCCATAAGCTGTGATAAGTGTTTATTTATACATAAGAATCTTCAAGAACCCTCTTGGGCCACATTTGACAAGGCTATTTAATAAATACCAAGGGACACTAGACTGGAAGTTAGCAGACCTGGGTTTTTGTTCTGATTTTAACAGCTATAATCAGAGGAACTTATGATTTTCCATCTGCAAAATGAGGGGGCTTTGAGGACATTAGCTGTTTCCAAATTGAATGATGGATTTCGAGAAAAATCGGTTGTTTTCTGTGTTCCTTGGAATTCTGGAGTCAAGAGCATTGGGTGGGGTGGTGTTAGGTCAAATGGGCCTCCTCAAACCACCATTTCCCTACAGCTTTATCAGTTCACATTATCATTTTAAAACACAAGGGGGAAAAAAATCTGGAATAAAACTTCTAATGCAAATATAAAATAGGGTGGGTTTGTTTGTTTTACCACAAACAAGCTATACAAATGAAGAGAACTTTTGTTTTGGCTCCACTGTAACCTTGCTTTCAAATTTTATGTTAACTAACATGTAAAAAGAAAAAAGATTAAATCAAAACAGCAAGACCTTATCACACAGACTGCAAGATTAACAGAAGCATGACATGCTGAGGAAAAATACTCTCCTAAAGAAATCTATCTCTAAGGCACAACCTAGATGCACTTTTCAAACTAAATCAAGGGTAGAAATACTGGGCATGCCCAAAATTAAGTGAATGTGTTAGAAACTAGAACTGAACTCAAAAGAACCTGGCTCTCAGGAATGAGCTTTAACCACCTCTAAAGTGTAAGATATCTTTAAGTACCACCTTTAAGACTTACAGTCAAATTTAAAAAAGAATCAAGAATATTCTCTCCACAATACCTAAGCAATGTAGGAAAGTACTTTCATATTAATAAAAAGTCAAAACTTAAAAACAAAAGATTCCCAATGCACTAACATATACCTAAAGGATATTTTATTCTCCTGTGAGAATGCTTACAGTAACTACTAAGAAATGAGGTAAAAAGGTTGGTTTAACAACCAAAATTCCAAAATCATAGACTGAGAAGACAGGTAATGACACAGAGCCATTCTCAATCACAGACGAGAGACTGCAAAAAGCCTATTCCAAAGGTCCACAGAACACTTTTATCATAAGAAGTCACTGAGCTTCTGTTCAAAACTATCTAATATACAACCCTAATTTTTAGAAACTTTTTTCCAGAAATGAAATTTGCCCATTATTCTTTCTAATAATTCAGGTTTCATGAACTCTGCAGATGTCAAATTCTAACCCATTAATGCCAACATTTTCAAGGTAGAGTACATTATGTTTTATATAGGAGGGATGAAAGATATGTGGGAGCAAGGCAATGATAGTTAAAAAAAAAAGACTAAACAACAGTGAAACAATAGGGAAATCTAAAAATAATTTAGGGTAGCTCAAACTTTTGCTAAGTTTTAAAACTTTCAGAACTTTACTCTATTTTCCCATAGAAAAAACAGTATACATCATGATGAGATTCTTAGGGGAGCTCACACACACACAACCCAACACTTAGTTGGAAAGTTCCAAAATTATACAGAACAACCACCACCATTTCAGAACCTCACTGGGGAGCCTGAAACACAGGTCCTCACACCTAAGAAAAGGTGGAGGGGTTTCATTCTCTTTTGACCCTACACTCCCAGGTGGCACTTAAATTCTCCTTAAAAGCAGTTATCAAAAAGTATGGTCCAGGGACCTCTGGGGGGATCCTGAGACCCTTTCTTGGGGAACACAAAGTCAAAATTATTTTGATAATATTATTATACTAAGATATTTGACTTTTTAAGAGTCATTTTCATGAGTGGACAATGGGGTTTTTTAAA
>NW_020867230.1:0-61852 GCF_003369695.1 Bos indicus x Bos taurus | reverse complement strand
TTCACTTTCATGCATTGGAGAAGGAAATGGCAACCCACTCCAGTGTTCTTGCCTGGAGAATCCCAGGGGCCGGGGAACCTGGTGGGGCTTGATGTCTATGGGGTTGCACAGAGTCTGACACGACTGAAGTGACTTAGCAGCAGCAGCAGCATATATGGGATCTAGTTCACTGACCAGGGATTGAACCCAGGGCCCCTGAATTGGTAGTACAAGGTATTAACCATTGAACCACCAGGGATCTTTCAGGTTTTGCTCCTTCCTATATGCAGACTGATTCATGTCAGTCATGTCCCAACTCTGTGTGACCCCATGGACTGTAGCCTTCCAGCTCCTCTGTCCATGGGACTCTCCAGGCAAGAATACCAGAGTGGGTTGCTATTACCTTCTCCAAACTAGAACCAAAATCAAGTGAAGATTTGGGGAAGGACCAATAATTAACTTTCTCTTTTCTCTTCACTCAGCTAGCATTTTTGGATTCATTTAGTCTATAACAAGGGGCTTCCTTGGTGGTTCAGACAATAAAGAATCTGTCTTTATGGAAGACCCAGATTTGATCCCTGGGTCAGGAAGATCCCCTAGAGAAGGAAATGGCAACCCATTCCAGTATTCTTACCTAGAGAATTCCATGGACATAGGAGCCTGGTTGGCTACAGTCCCTGGGGATGCAGAGAGTTGGACACAACTGAGTGGCACTTTCACTTTCAGTCTATAACAAAAAACAAAAAACAAACGAAAAAAGACGTTGGAATTGATTTCATTCTCATTTTTGTAAATGGTGAAATTATTATAATAGTTTTGGATCAATTTGCACAAAATTACATTTTTACAATATTGAGTTTTATAATTCATTATGATTCCTATGTCTACTTACATCCACTTTGATTTTTTCTCAGTAATACTTTCTAGTTGCATTAAACAATTTAAAAAATTTTGATTTATATTGGAGTATAGTTGATTAGCGGAGAAGGCAATGGCAACCCACTCCAGTACTCTTGCCTGGAAAATCCTATGGATGGAGGAGCCTGATAGGCTGCAGTCCATTGGGGTCGCTAGGAGTCGGACACGACTGAGCAACTTCACTTTCACTTTTCACTTTCATGCATTGGAGAAGGAAATGGCAGCCCACTCCAGTGTTCTTGCTTGGAGAATCCCAGGGACGGCAGAGCCTGGTGGGCTGCCGCCTAATGGGGTCGCACAGAAGTCGGACACGACTGAAGTGACTTAGCAGCAGCAGCATAGTTGATTAGGGCTTCCCTGGAGGCTTAGCAGTAAAAAGTCACCTGCTAATGCCAGCAACATCACCTTTGCAGATCAACAGCTTTGTCATGTTGAAGTGGCTTGCATAACTCAGTGAAGATATGAAACATGTGCAGGGCCACCCAAGATGGATGGACATAGTGAAGAGTTCTGAAAAAAACATGGTCCACTGGGAAGAAAACAGCAACTCTAATATTCTGCCTGGAAAACCCCATGAACAGTGAAAGTGAAGTCGTTCAGTCATGTCCGACTCTTTGTGACCCCATGGACTGTAGCCTACTATGCTCCTCTGTCCATGGGATTTTCCAGGCAAGAGTACTGGAGTGGCTGCCACTTTCTTCTCCAGGGGAATCTTCCTGACCACGGGATTGAACCCAGATCTACACGAACAGTATGAAAAGGCAAAAAGATATGATCCTGGAAGTTGAACCCCAGCCTCCCCTTGGGGTAAAAGGTATTCAACAAACTACTTGGAATGAGCAGAGGCCAATTACTGATATTCCCATAAGAATGAAGTGACTGGGTGAAACTGGGAACAATGCTCAGTTGTGGATATGTCTGTTAGTGAAAGTAAAGTCTGGCTCTGTAAAGAAATATTCCATAGGAACATGAAATGTTAAGTCCATGAATCAAGGTAAATTGGATGTGGTCAAGCAGGAGATGGTAAGATTGAACATAGGCATCTTAGGAATCAGTGGAAACTAAAATGGACAGGAATGGGCAACTTTAATTCAAATGGCCATTTATAGCAACTTCTGTGGGCAAGAATCCCTTAGAAGAAAATGGAGTAGACATCATAGTCGACAAGAGTCTGAAATGCACTATACTGTACTTAGTTGCTCAGTCATGTCTGACCCTTTGTGACCCCATGGACTGCAGCCTGCCAGGCTCCTCTGTCCTTAGGGATTTTCCAGGCAAGAATACTGGAGTGGATTGCCATTTCCTTCTCCAGGGAATTTTCCCAACCTAGGGAATCAAAAAACAGGTCTCCCACATGCATGTGTATTCTTTACTGACTGAGCCACCAGGGAAACCCAAGGAATATTAGAGTGGGTAGCCTATCCCTTCTCTGGGGGATCTTCCAGATGCAGGAATTGAATTCAGGGTCTCCTGCATTGCAGGTGGATTCTTTACCACCCGAGCTACCAGGGAAGCCTGGAAATGCACTACCTGGTACAATCTCAAAAAATAAGAGAATAATGTGGGTTCATTTCCCAAAGCAACCAATCAACATCACAGTATCCAGGTATATGGTCTCAACCACTGATGCCAAAGCAGCTGAAGTTGACCAGTTCTATGAAGACCTACAACACTTTGTAGCAGTAACACCAAAAAAAAAAAAAAAAAAAGATGTCTTTTTCATCATAGGGATTGGAATGCAAAAATATGAAATCAAGAGATACCCAGAAAACAGGCAAGTTTGGCCTTGGAGTACAAAACGAAGCAGGGCAAAGACTAAAAGAGTTTTGTCAAGAGAACATGCTGGTCATAACAAATACCCTTTCCCAAGAATACAAGAGAAAACTCTACACATGGACATCACCAGATGTCAATATCAAAATCAGACTGATTTTGTTCTTTGCAGCCAAAGATGGAGAAGCTCTATACAATGAGTAAAAACAATACTTGAACCTAACTGTGGCTCAGATCATGAGCTCCTTAATGCAAAATTCAGGCTTAAATTGAAGAAAGTAGGGGGAAAGCACTTAGATCATTCAGGTATGATCTAAAAATTGTGATGAATAATTCAAGGGATTAGATCTGATAGAGTACTGGAAGAACCATGGATGGAGATTCTTAACATTGTACAGGAGGCAGTAACCAAAACCAACCCAAAGAAAAATAAATGCAAAAAGGCAAAGCGGTTGTCTGAGAAGGCTTAACAAATAGCTGAGGAAAGAAGAGAAGTGAAAGGCAGGGGAGAATGGAAAAAGATATACCCAACTGAATGCAGAGTTCCAAAGAATAGGAAGGAGAGATAACAAGGTTATCTTAAACGAACAATAAAAAAAAAAAAAAAAACAGAGGCAAGCCAATAGAATGGAAAGGACTAGAGATATCTTCAAGAAAATTGGAGATGTCAAGAGAATATGTCATGCAAGGATGAGCATGCATAAAGGACAGAAATGGTGAGGACCTAATAGAATGTAACAAAAATAGAAAAAAAATATTTTTCTTGTCCTTTGCTAATCAATTAATATTTTCTAATATTTATTGGTTGATAAATATTCAGTGATTCTCCAGAAAGTGTATATCGTTACAGTCCCACATTCCTGTATCTGAAATCCTTGGGGTCAGAGGTGCCTCTGGGTTCTGAATTTTTAAGATTCAAGAAATGCAATAAAGTGCATTTATATTACATATACATATTGCATAATGTTGTTGGAGGGGTATATAGTTAGCATCTTATAATCAAATATGTTCTTATTTCTGTTTACACTTCTGTGAAACATGCACAGTCAATCTAGGCAGGATGAAATAAAGGCTATGAAGTCTCCCATCAGTTCAGCATATGGGCTTTGCTGCCAAATTTGGTTTTGAAAGAGTTTTAGAATCACACTTCAAGTTTGTAATTTTTAGATCTTGAAATTTCACATAAAAGGTTGTGAACCCTGTAGTCCTAACCAAGTTGTGCTGAAACGAAAGATCTAGATAGAAAGGTTTCACTTGTGCCCAAGTTGTGCAAGCATTTGGAGCGATTCACCTCATAGAAAAGGGGACATTTAGTGACATCTTGGACGCTCAGATTATGCATTTCAGTATTCGGGGCCCCAGTGTCCTCTGTGTACCTTTGTACATTGTGAGACCATTAATCTTCAACCTTAGCGAGTTGCCAGCTACACTCCTGACTCCCGATGCTGCATTCAGGCTGCTGCCATCTGTTGGCCATTCCCATTGCAGCACAGCACCACCATCCAGCTTCTCTCAGCCAGGAGCTCAAATATTATTTCTGTGAATTTTTCTTCCTCACACTGCTCCAACTCTGAATTCACCATGCATTTTTCTCTTCTTTTTTCTTTTTCAGTCACAAAATCAGGTCTCAGATCTGCTCCACACAGACCACAGAAGTGTTTGTTTATAAACATTGTTCATATTATGTCAAGCCATTTCTTAATATACTTTAATAGTTTTCTGCTGCACTTAGAATATAAAACAAAATTCTTTGTAAGAAGTTTAATTTTGTCAGCAATCTGGCCCCAGCCTGTCTCTCCAACATTATATTACATCATTCTCTTCTACCTATTTGTTTTTCTTGGAGAACTCAAAATTATTTCTCTTTTAAGGAATCTGTGTATCTATCGTGTCCTAAGTGTCCTATACTTGATTTTTAATCTCCAGTTCATTGTCTGTCTCCTGCGTGTGTGTGCGCACTAAGTTGCTTCAGCTGCTTCTGACTCTTTGTGATCCTATAGATGGCAGCCCATCAGGCTCCTCTGTCCGTAGGATTCTCCAGGCAAGAAAATTCTACATTCTTGCCTAAATGCTATTAACTTGAGAGACTTTCCCTGAAGCTTAAGTAGCTCTCCACACTGATTTCGCTCACAGTATTCTGGTTTTTCACTTCAGTTTATCACACTTTGATGATTAACTTATTTCTGTGCTTTTTGGTTAATGTCTGTCTCCCCCATTATACCATAAGACCCATAGAAGCAGACTCTATATTTTTGGCATCATGACTATGTGCCTAGTATTCAGCAGAAAGCCTGACATAGGGTAGGAGCTCAAAAATGTTAGATAAATGAGTGTTTGAATAAATGAATAACTTAACTAGTAATGACTAACAGCTAACAAAGGACTCATACTCATTATCACATTTAATTGCAAATCAACCATGTTCTAGCAGGAAAGGTATTATTAGCTTTAGGTTATAGGTAAACATGCCAAGCTTAAAAAGATTAAATGATGTGATTCCAATTACCTAAGACTAAGAATAATGTCTTAGATTCAGATTCTTAGCCTACCTTTTGTTATTATTTTCCTCCAACTCCTCTATACTATTTCTCTCTCAGTCTTGGGAAATGAAAGTGGATTTTGAAATCATGCTTATGGATTTCAATAGGAAAAATTTTATACAACAGAGTCATAAGTTGTTGACTTACAATGCTGAAATGAATCTTGCTCCTAGTTGTTTCCTTTACCAACTTTTGCAAAATTTCAGAAGGAGATAATATGAAAAGAACTTACATGGGTTCTCAGAAGCACATTTATAAAGTGGTAAAAGAGTACACTAACATACACCTAATCTTGCATTCAGGGTTGTTCTCAGGGTTGAAAATCAAGTGAAAGGAATGGAAATCTGTCTATTACAAGGGAAGGGTATCTATACTAAAGCATGAAGTAAAAGCAGCTTCATTTTAAGAAATTTATTTAATGAGAAATCTTACTGAGGCTTCTTTGTTGATTAGGGAGCATTTTCCAGGTCTCATGCATGCTAAAACCTTGTAGACACAAATAAAGAATATGTGAAAGCGAAAGTGAAGTCGCTCAGTTTTGTCCGACTCTTTGCGACCCCATGGACCGTAGCCTACCAGGCTCCTCCATCCATGGGATTTTCCAGACAAGAGTACTGGAGTGGGTTGCCCATTTCCTTCTCCAGGAGATCTTCCCGACCCAGGGATTGAACCTGAGTCTCTCACATTGTAGGCAGACGCTTTACCATCTGAGCCACCAGGGAAGCCCCTAAAATGTGTAATTGTCACCAAATAACTCTGAATGAGGACATCAAGAAATGACTTTGTATTTCAATGGGGGAAGTTATCCTAGGAGACCTATCTTCTCTTGACCTTGTATTTCTTCCCTATAAAGTGAAAGGCTTGACTAGATATTTTATAAAGTAATTTCAGTTCCTAATAGTCTTTGATATGGATCCAAGAATTAGGAGGGAGATATTGTAAGTATTCTATAATTCTTAATATCAAACATGCAAAGTGGACTGACCTATTTCTCAGCCTCATATCATTCAGGTTTTAAAATAATGTTTAACAGATAGGGTAAATGAAGGCAAAATTATGTTATAGATTTAGGTAATTCCACAAACCAGGCAATTGCCCAAATCTAAGAGACCAACAAACAGCTTCCCTCATCACTTCAGTTCAAAATCCACTAAGTACCAGAAATGGGTTGGCACTAAGAGACTCAGTATGGGTCAAAAACAAGGCATCTATTACCAACAAAAGGTATTACAGTGGACTTCCAAATATACATTATTTTTTTCAGGGAGTATAAATGTTAGTTTTTCAAGAATGTGTTCTTGAACTCTTACAGGGAGACAAGTCTGACTGGAGAATGGCTATAGGCACAATGGCATATTGTGCAGTTTATTTGCTCATGATTCATACAGGAAAGGATAATGACATGATGATTCAGCAAGTTAAGAGCCTGGGCCCTGGAATCACAGAGACCTGTGTTTTGAATTCTGACTCTGGCATTTGCTTTTCTTTGTGGTCTTGAGAAAGTACTATTTTGTCTGTTTGCAGTCTCTATAATGATAGGAATTGCTATTTCTATAAATGAGATGATTCATGTAAATACTTATACACTAAATGCTACCTTTTATCATGTAGATTGTTTCTTGTTTAGTAAAATTATCACTATTTCAATACAAATTGTTCACACTCCCAGGTTATAGATAAAATGAAAGGAAAGGCCGTATTTATTATTAAAACAGTTACTAAGAAATGTTTAAGTTTTAATTATTATAAGTCAATCTGACAAATAGATGATAACACATTATTTGAGATAATAAAGAACTGCTTTAATTAGATAATAATCCTGCCTCCTATTTTGTTGTCATTGTGGTTACTTCAGTCTCATTTCTATGACTTTACAGGGAGTCTTTTCCCCACCTGAGCCCAGGCTTTCTGGGGGCTGCTCTTTATGGTCACATGATTATGTTTAGACTGTAAAGCTCACAGATTGCAAAGCAGCAAAAGCTGTGTACTGATTGTCCATAACTGTAAATCCACCCACTCTTCTTCCATTTTTGTTCGTTGTAAATAATCACATTTTTGTACTCAACTGGAGAGCATCATGTACATTAATTGGTACTTAGGTTGCTACTGGCTACTACTTTTATTTTGGATAGGTATTTAAGACAAAAACACATAAATTCCAATGCAAGCAGCACTTCAGTTATTTGAATTCTTTATATGCAGCTCTCGGAGAAAGCATACAGGCATTGGTCTTGACTATCTAGATATAAATAGAAACTTATTGCACAAGAAATAATGTGAGAACTGGCATCTCTCATCAGGCACAGGGTGAAGTATCTTGCGAAGAAACGTAGAGACAGGAAAAGGTAAAAACACTTTCTAAGCAAGTCTTACATTTCAAGCAATTTGCAGTGAAAAACAAAATTGCTTAGTGATTTTATTGAAAATGTTAATTTTATGACCAAAAATTTGACTGGATCATTTAGAAAATCTTGATGTGGATGTTTGTGGTTGCAGGCTGTAAGTAGGATAATTAATCTTGGAAGATACCTAAAATATGAAGGAATACATATCAGAAAGATTAGAGTCCACTGCTAGTTGCATCATATTCTGGCATTTATGGTCACTCTAGGTATCAGGGTTTCCCTGGTATGAATCACAGAAACTCAAGATTTGGAAGTTGCTTAAAAGATCCAATCAAGTTCCTAAGATTTCTTTACAATGTACATGAGCATGTTAAAGAATTAGGAGAATTAATACAGGGAATAATTCTTTTCACTTCTGTTTAACACAGCATTTTCCAAATTTGGCTGTGGAAACTTATATTTTTGAATAAAATACCGATTTAAATCAAGGAGTCAAATAAAAGGAACATCTGCTTAAGCATTGACTGCAGAAGGGAGCTCATCAGTTGCAAATATTCACCTGATTGTTAACACATAACACCAGTCAAATTCACAGCATTAGCATTTAAGAATATGTAATTATCAATTAATTTTCAGGTTATAGGGCCTCTCATTTTCCAGAGGACAGTATTCTAGTAGAGTGGGGATAGTAATAATTATACTAATAGCTGTTATTTTTTGAAAAACTACTAGGTGTCTGTTATTATGCAAGCTATTAAGCATGTGCAATTTATTTAAACAAGTCTGTAGGGGATTAAAGATACTATTTCTAATTTTAAATAAAAGAGATTTAAAAAATGCTATATGACTTACAAAATACTTACACTTAATTAAAGTAGATTTGAAAATTATATCCATGCTTTCTGCCTCTAATTAAAGTGTAGAGGTTAGGAAGTGAAAAATCTATAAAAGGAGGTCCACCCTCACTGAAGTTTCTGCACAGTTAGGGAGTGGCAAAGCTCAAAGGACACTGAATCCTAAAAAGATCGAGCAGCTGAGCCATGGGTAGGAAGGAAGGCATATATATTTGCCCTTGTTGATAGCTTGTCCATTCTGAAGCTGATGATCAGACTATATAGGATTATGGGGCTCAGAGAACTTCTTTTTTCCTTTTATTTCATTTCATATATGATATTATACATGTTTCAATACCATTCTTCCAAATCATCCAACCCTCTCCCTCTCCCACAGAGTCCAAAAGACTGTTCTATATGTCTATGTCTCTTTTGCTGTCTCGCATACAGGGTTATTGTTAACCGTCTTTCTAAATTCCATATATATGCGTTAGTATGCTGTATTGGTGTTTTTCTTTCTGGCTTACTTCACTCTGTATAATAGGCTCCAGTTTCATCCACCTCATTAGAACTGATTCAAATGTATTCTTTTTAATGGCTGAGTAATACTCCATTGTGTATATGTACCACAGCTTTCTTATCCATTCATCTGCTGATGGACATCTAGGTTGCTTCCATGTCCTGCCTATTATAAACAGTGCTGCTTTGAACATTGGGGTACACGTGTCTCTTTCCCTTCTGGTTTCCTCAGTGTGTATGCCCAGCAGTGGGATTGCTGGATCATAGGGCAGTTCTATTTCCAGTTTTTTAAGGAATCTCCACACTGTTCTCCATAGTGGCTGTACTAGTTTGCATTCCCACCAACAGTGTAAGAGGGTTCCCTTTTCTCCACACCCTCTCTAGCATTTATTGCTTGTAGACTTTTGGATCGCAGCCATTCTGACTGGTGTGAAATGGTACCTCATAGTGGTTTTGATTTGCATTTCTCTGATAATGAGTGATGTTGAGCATCTTTTCATGTGTTTATTAGCCATCTGTATGTCTTCTTTGGAGAAATGTCTATTTAGTTCTTTGGCCCATTTTTTTTGGGGGGTGGTTTTCTTTTTCTTTCTCTTTTTAACTTTACAATATTGTATTGGTTTTGTCATATATCAACATGAATCCACTTTGGCCCATTTTTTGATTGAGTCGTTTATTTTTCTGGAATTGAGCTGCAGGAGTTGCTTGTATATTTTTGAGATTAGTTGTTTGTCAGTTGTGCTATTATTTTCTCCCATTCTGAAGGCTGTCTTTTCACCTTGCTTATAGTTTCCTTTGTTGTGTAGAAGCTTTTAAGTTTAATTAGGTCTTATTTGTTTATTTTTGCTTTTATTTCCAATATTCTGGGAGGTGGGTCATAGAGGATCCTGCTGTGATTTATGATGGAGAGTGTTTTGCCTATGTTCTCCTCTAGGAGTTTTATAGTTCTGATATTAGGTTTAGATCTTTAATCCATTTTGAGTTTATTTTTGTGTATGGTGTTAGAAAGTGTTCTAGTTTCATTCTTTTACAAGTGGTTGACCAGTTTTCCCAGCACCACTTGTTAAAGAGATTGTCTTTAATCCATTGTATATTCTTGCCTCCTTTGTCAAAGATAAGGTGTCCATATGTGCGTGGATTTATCTCTGGGCTTTCTATTTTGTTCCATTGATCTATATTTCTGTCTTTGTGCCAGTACCATACTGCCTTGATGACTGTGGCTTTGTAGTAGAGCCTTAAGTCAGGCAGGTTGATTCCTCCAGTTCCATTCTTAACAGACCCATCACAAGCATGGAAATTGAAACTGTAATCAGAAATCTTCCAGCAAACAAAAGCCCAGGTCCAGATGGCTTCACAGCTGAATTCTACCAAAAATTTAGAGAAGAGCTAACACCTATCCTACTCAAACTCTTCCAGAAAATTGCAGAGGACGGTAAACTTCCAAACTCATTCTATGAGGCCACCATCACCCTAATACCAAAACCTAACAAAGATGCCACAAAAAAAGAAAACTACAGGCCAATATCACTGATGAACATAGATGCAAAAATCCTTAACAAAATTCCAGCAATCAGAATCCAACAACATGTTAAAAGATCATACACCATGACCAAGTGGGCTTTATCCCAGGGATGCAAGGATTCTTCAATATCCGCAAATCAATCAATGTAATACACCACATTAACAAATTGAAAAATAAAAACCATATGATTATCTCAATAGATGCAGAGAAAGCCTTTGACAAAATTCTACATCCATTTATGATAAAAACTCTCCAGAAAGCAGGAATAAAAGGAACATACCTCAACATAATAAAAGCTATATATGACAAACCCACAGCAAAAATTATCCTCAATGGTGAAAAATTGAATGCATTTCCCTTAAAGTCAGGAACAAGACAAGGGTGCCCACTTTCACCACTACTATTCAACATAGTTTTGGAAGTTTTGGCCACAGCAATCAGAGCAGAAAAAGAAATAAAAGGAATCCAAATTGGAAAAGAAGAAGTAAAACTCTCACTATTTGCAGATGACATGATCCTCTACATAGAAAACCCTAAAGACTCCACCAGAGAACTTCTTAAGCTAATCTCATGTATCACTTTGTCCTTTAATAAATCAATAATTTGAGTTTTTTTTCTGAGGGATCCCTTCCAACACCTAATTTTGCAGTAACACAACATAGTTCAGTTCAGTTCATTTCAGTCGCTCAGTCGTATCCGATTCTTTGCGACCCCATGAAATGCAGCACGCCAGGCCTCCCTGTCCATCACCAACTCCCGGAGTTCACTCAGACTCACGTCCATCGAGTCAGTGATGCCATCCAGCCATCTCATCCACTGCTGTCCCCTTCTCCTCCTGCCCCCAATCCCTCCCAGCATCAGAGTCTTTTCCAATGAGTCAACTCTTTGCATGAGGTGGCCAAAGTACTGGAGTTTCAGCTTTATAATCATTCCTTCCAAAGAAATCCCAGGGCTGATCTCCTTCAGAATGGACTCGTTGGATCTCCTTGCAGTCCAAGGGACTCTCAAGAGTCTTCTCCAACACCACAGTTCAAAAGCGTCAGTTCTTTGATGCTCAGCCTTCTTCACAGTCCAATTCTCACATCCATACATGACCACAGGAAAAACCATAGCCTTGACTAGATGAACCTTTGTAGGCAAAGTAATGTCTCTGCTTTTGAATATGCTATCTAGGTTGGTCATAACTTTCCTTCCAAAGAGTAAGCATCTTTTAATTTCATGGCTACAGTCACCATCTGCAGTGATTTTGGAGCCCCCAAAAATAAAGTCTGACACTGTTTCCACTGTTTCCCCATCTGTTTCCCATGGAGTGATGGGACCGGATGCCATGATCTTAGTTTTCTGAATGCTGAGCTTTAAGCTAACTTTTTCACTGTCCTCTTTCACTTTCATTAAGAGGCTCTTTAGTTCTTCTTCACTTTCTGCCATAAGGGTGGTGTCATCTGCATATCTGAGGTTATTGAGATTTCTCCTGGCAATCTTTATTCTAGCTTGTGCTTCTTCCAGTCCAGCGTTTCTCATGATGTACTCTGCATAGAAGTTAAATAAGCAGGGTGACAATATACGGCCTTGACGAACTCCTTTTCTTATTTCGAACCAGTCTGTTGTTCCATGTCCAGTTCTAATTGTTGCTTCCTGACTGGCATACAGATTTCTCAAGAGGCAGGTCAGGTGGTCTGGTATTCCCATCTCTTTCAGAATTTTCCACAGTTTATTGTGATCCACACAGTCAAAGGCTTTGGCATAGTCAATAAAGCAGAAATAGATGTTTTTCTGGAACTCTCTTGCTTTTTCCATGATCCAGCGGATGTTGGCAATTTGATCTCTTGTTCCTCTCCCTTTTCCAAAACCAGCTTGAACATCAGGAAGTTCACGGTTCACGTATTGGAACCCTGAGCGTTACTTTACTAGCATGTGAGATGAGTGCAATTGTGTGGTAGTTTGAGCATTCTTTGGCATTTCCTTTCTTTGGGATTGGAATGAAAACTGACCTTTTCCAGTCCTGTGGCCACTGCTGAGTTTTCCAAATTTGCTGGCAAAGTGCAGCACTTTTACAGCATCATCTTTCAGGATTTGAAATAGCTCCACTGGAATTCCATCACCTCCACTAGCTTTGTTCGTAGTGATGCTTTCTAAGGCCCACTTGACTTCACATTCCAGGATGTCTGTTTCTAGGTCAGTGATCACATCATCGTGATTATCTGGGTCGTGAAGATCTTTTTTGTACAGTTCTTCTGTGTATTCTTGCCACCTCTTCTTAATATCTTCTGCTTCTGTTAGGTCCATACCATTTCTGTCCTTTATTGAGCTCATCTTTGCATGAAATATTCCCTTGCTATCTCTAATTTTCTTGAAGAGATCTTTAGTCTTTCCCATTCTGTTGCCTTCCTCTATTTCTTTGCATTGATCGCTGAGGAAGGCTTTCTTATTTCTTCTTGCTATTCTTTGGAACTCTGCATTCAAATGCTTATATCTTTCCTTTTCTCCTTTGCTTTTCACTTCTCTTCTTTTCACAGCTATTTGTAAGGCCTCCCCAGACAGCCATTTTGCTTTTTTGCATTTCTTTTCCATGGGGATGGTCTTGATCCCTGTCTCCTGTACAATGTCATGAACCTCCGTCCATAGTTCATCAGGCACTCTATCTATCAGATCTAGTCCCTTAAATCTATTTCTCACTTCCACTGTATAATCATAAGGGATTTGATTTAGGTCATACCTGAATGGTCTAGTGGTTCTCCCTACTTTCTTCAATTTAAGTCTGAATTTGGTAATAAGGAGTTCATGATCTGAGCCACAGTCAGCTTCTGGTCTTGTTTTGTTGACTGTGTAGAGCTTCTGCATCTTTGGCTGCAAAGAACATAATCAATCTGATTTTGGTGTTGACCATCTGGAGATGTCCATGTGTAGAGTCTTAAATTAGCAGTATTTTAATATAATTATCAATTTTGGATTCTTTATTCTCATTAGAGATCAAAAAGGGAATAACAACTTTTATACCGCACGTGAATAACCCTTTATCATGCACAAGTGGCAATTTTGGAAATCTTAGAAAGTCCAACATATATATGACATAAGGAGCCAAATCTGGTGCTCTGTAATGACCTAGAGAGGTGGGATGGGGTGGGTTTTTGGGGGAGGGAGACTCAAGAAGGAGGGATTGTGAATATGACTGATTCCTGTTATATGGCAGAAACCGTCACAACATTGTAAAGCAATTATTCTCCAATTAAAAAGTAAAAAAAAAAAAAAAAAAAAGAAAGCTCAACTTACCAAAGAAGGTAGTGAAATGTTAACTAACCAAACAGAAGTAAAATAAAAATTTCAATCTCCATATTTTTGGATTTTCTCAGTATTATTATTTCTTTTATTCTCCAAACATAATTATTTATAATGCACAAAATATCTTCTGAGTTTTAATCAATAGTTCCAATTAAGTAGTTTCTACATTTTACAAAAAAGAAAAATATATGAAAATGTACTTTTAGCTTTAGCTTTCTTATTCACCATCTACTATTTCTTTCTACGTGACAACTGCCTTCTCAAGTCATTTCAATAGAAGACTTTTCTAATTGTGAATTGCTCAAAATACATTGTTTTATTATTTAACACTATTTCAGAATGCTGCATTGTACTGCACTGTCCAGTGGCACTTTCTGAAATGATGAGGATGTTCTTTGCTGCCCAATATGGTATGTGCAGCCATTGTGCATGTGACTAGTGCAACTGAGGAACTGAATTTTTAGGTTTACTTAATTAAAATTATCTTAAATATCGCTGTTTCTGCACTTAAGTATCCTAGAAGCTGCCACTCTGTCCTCATAACCAGTCAAAACCTGAACAGACTGAAAAATCTACAACTCTTCTAGAATCTTGGAAGAGAGGTGAGGACACCAGAAAATCACTTCTCTGCAACATTTGAGAGACAGAAAAATTCAGCAAACAACAACTTACCTAAGCAGAGACACAAATGGAAACTTCTGTGAGAACCAGTGCTGGTATAGGAAAATTTGAACTGTACTGATGAATTTCTAGAAGCTCAGTGTGGAGAACTCTGAGACTTAAAATCTCCAGGGGGACCCAGTTATAATGAGGTCCCCACAGTTTTGTGGGATTTACTTTCAGGAGTCTGACCAGGTTTCCCTAGTAAATGCCAGAGAAAAGTTCCCTCATGCTTCTGGCAGGGGGAAGGGAAAAGCAACTATTTTGAAATTCACCAGAGCACTTTGCCTCTCTTAAGAAGGTCAGCTCTTAGGAGAAGCCAGGTAATCAGCGTGTAACATGCAGGGGTATTACCGCAGCCTAACTGACCTTGCTAAGGGAAATACCCAATTCCAGTCAGGTCTAGTCCTCCATGGGGGAGAGTGAAAACAGCCATCTCCAGCCAACTATAGCCATCCTCCCCCGACCTAAGCTGTGAAGATAAAATAACTAAAAACATTTGTGAAAGTCACAGTCCAGAGGTATAGGACCACTAAAAGATGGAGATCTGATCATAGAACTATACAATGCTTCCCCTTCTCTTATACCTCACTGCTACATTACTAAAGGCCTATTTACAGCAATTCCTTTTACTGGTACATCACGTCTGCTTACAAAGAAAAAAAACTACAAGCATACTGATGGCAAAAAACACAAATTGAAGAGACAGAGCAAGGATCATAACCACACATGGCAAAGACGTTGGAATGATCAGATTGGGGATTTGGTGTGCTGCGATTCATGGGGTCTCAAAGAGTCCGACACGACTGAGTGACTGAACTGTACTGAACTGAATGAAGGTTAATACACAACGGGTTCTGCTAGTAAAAGTAGATTGTTGTTGAGTTGCTCAGTAATGTCCAACTTTTTGTGACCCCATGGAATGCAGCATGCCAGGCTTCCCTGCATGCAAGAACAGATGGACATGTAAGCAGTTATGGAGATCCTAAGATAAAACCAGAAAGAAATAGCAGAGATAGAAAACCATGTAGCAGAAGAATGTTTACAGAAATGAAGAATTTATTTTATAGGCTTGTTAATAGACAGGACATATTTGAGAAAAGAAACTTTGAGCTTGAGAATACAACAGAAACCTCAAAAACTGCAAAAAAAAAAAAAGGAGAAAACAAACCAAAGAAACAGAAAAGATATCCAAAGATTCTTGGGACAACTATATACAGACAAAAAGACAACTCTCAGAGTTGGAGAAAATATTTAGAAACAAAGCAACCAACAAAGGATTAATCTCCAAAATAAACAAGCAGCTCATGCAACTCAATATAAAAAATAAACAAACAACCCAATCAAAAAATGGGGGGGGGGGAATCCAAATAGACATTTCTTCAAAGAATACATAGTGATGGCCAATAAATACATGAAAAGATGATCAACACCACTAATTATTAGAGAAATACAATCAAAACTACAAGGAGGTATCATCTCACACTGGTCAGAATGGCCATCAGCAAAATAATCTACAAACAATCAGTGCTGGGAAGGGTGTGGAGAAAAAGGGAACCTTCCTACACTGTTGGTGGGAATGTAAATTGGTACGGACACTATGGAGAACAGTTTGGAGGTTCTTCAAAAAGCTAAATATAGAACTGCCATATGACCCAGTAATTCCACTCCTGGGCATATACCCAGGGAAAACTATAATTCAAAAAGATATATGCACGTGAAAGTTCATTGCAGCACTATTTACAATAGCCAGGATATGGAAGCAACCAAAATATCCATCAGCAGAAGAATGGACAAAGAAGATGTGACACAGACATGCAATTGAATATTACTCAACCATAAAAAGGAATTAAATAGTGACATTTACGGAGACATGGATAAACCTAGAGACTGTCATATAAAGTGAAGAAAGAGAAAACCAAATATCATATAATATCGCTGATATATGTAATCTAGAAAAATATTCATGTGAGCTTATTTGCAAAGCAGAAATAGAGGCACAGATGTAGACAACAAACTTATTGATACCATGAGGGGAAGGGGGTGAGATGAATTGGGAGATTGGGATTGACATATATACACTGTGTATGTGCGCGTGCTAAGTCACTTCAGTCGTGTCCAACTCTTTGCAGCCCTATGGACTATAGCCCACCAGGCTCCTCTGTCCATGGGATTCTCCAGGCAAGAATACATGAGTGGGTTGCCTGTGCCCTCCTCCAGGGTATCTTAATGACCCAAGGATTGAATCTGCATCTCTTAAATCTCCTGCATTGGCAGACTTACCACTAGCGTCACCATACACTACCATGTATAACTAATAAGAACCTCTTGTATATCACAGGGAACTCTATTCAAAGCTCTGTGGTGACCTAAATGCGAAGGAAATCCAAAAAAGAGGGGATGTATGTACATACATAACGGATTCATTTTGCTGTACATAACACAAGATTATAAAGCAAATATATTGCAATAAATATTAATAAAACATGAAAAAACACAACATTGAAATTCATAGGATGCAGCAAAAGGAATACTTAGAAGGAAATTTATAGCATTATGTAAGCATTTTAGAAGAAAAAAACCCAATCTAAATTTCCATTTTAGGAATCCTAAAAGGATGAGCAAATTAAATCTAAAATAACTAGAAGAAAAGAAATAATAAGAATTAGAGCAAAAATCAATGAAATTTAAAACTGGAACTCAAAATAAAAAGTAAATAAAACCAAAGAAAGGTTATTTGGACATTTAATAAAATCAATAAAATTCTAGCAAGGCTAACTAGGAAAATAAGAAAGATAACACAAATTACTAGTATTGGAAGTGAAAGGGGAGCATTACCACAGATACTGTGGAAATTAAAGGGATAATACAGAATGCTGTTCAGTCACAAATTTGTTTCCAGCTCTTTGTGACCCCATGGACTGTGTAGCTCACCAGGCTTCTCTCCTCACCATCTCCCAGAGTTTGCTCAAACTCATGTCCATTGAGTTGAAGATGCCACCCAACCATCTCATTCTCTGTTGTCCCCTTCTTCTTTTGCCTTCAGTTTTTCCCAGGATCAGTCTTTTTCAATGAGTAGGCTCTTTGCATCAAGTGGCCAAAGTATTGGAGCTTCCGCTTCAGTGTCAAAACTTCCAATGAATAGTCAGTGTTGATTTCCTTTAGGGTTGACAGATGTGATCTCCTTGCAATCCAGGAGATTCTCAACTGTCTTCTCCAGTCCCACAATTCAAAAGCATCAATTCTTTTGTGCTCAGCCTTCTTCATGGTCCAACACTCACAACCCATACATAACTACTGGAAAAACCATAGATTTGACTCTACAGACTTTTGTCACCAAAGTGATGTTTATGGTTTTTAATACACTGTCTAGGCTTGTCATCTTTTCTTCCAAGGAGCAAGAATCTTTTAACTTCAAGGCTTCAGTCACCATCAACAGTGATTTGGAGTCCGAGAATATAAAATCTATCACTGCTACCACTTTTTTCCCTTCTATTTGCCACCAAGTAAAGGGACTGGATACCATGATCTTAGTTTTGTGAATGCTGAGTTTCAAGCCAGTTTTTTCACTCTTCTCTTTCACCTTCATCAAGAGGCTTTTTAGTTCCTTTTTACTTTCTGCCATTAGACTGGTATCATCTGCATGTTTGAGGTTGTTGATATTTCTCCTGGAAATCTTGATTCCAGCTTATGACTCACCAAGCTCAGCATTTCTCATGATGTACTCTGCATAGAAGTTAAATAAGCAGGGTGACAATATACAGCTTTGTGATATACAGCTTTCCCAATTTGGAACCAGCCAGTTGTTCCATATCTGGTTCTAACTGTTACTTCTTGACCCATGTACAGGTTTCCAGGAGATAGGTAAGGTGGTCTGGTATTCCCATCTCTTGAAATATTTTCCACAGTTTGTTGTGATCCACACAGTTAAAGGCTTTAGTGTAGTCAGTGAAGCAGAAGTAGCTGCTTTTTTGGAACTCCTTCGCTTTCTCTGGGATCCAATAAATGTTGGCAATTTAATATCTGGTTCCTCTGCCTTTTCAAAATTAAGCTTGTCATTTTGGAAGTCCTTGGTTTAGATACTGCTGAAGCCTAGCTTGAAGGATTTTGAGCTTAACCTTCCTAGCTTGCAAAATAAACACAATTATAATGGTGATTTGAAATTCTTTGGCATTATCCTTCTTTGGAATTGGAATGAAAACTGAACTTTTCAGTCTTGTGGTCTCTGCTGAGTGTTTCAAGTTTGCTGACCTATTGAGCGCAACATTTTAACAACATCATATTTTTAAGATTTTAAATATTTCAGTCGGAACTCAGTCACCTCCAGTAGCTTTGTAAGTAATGGTTCCTAAGGCCCACTTGACTTCACACTCCAGGATGTTTAGCTCTGGGTGAGTGACAATACTACCATGGTTATCTGGGTCATTATATAGTTCCTCTCTGTATAAGAAATACTGTAACCGATTCAGTGCCCACAAATTTGATACCTTAGTTGAAATAAATCAGTTCCTTGAAAGACACAATCTGCCAAGATTCACACAAGAAGAAATAGACAATCTGAATGGTCCTATATATCTATTAAATAAATTGAATTAAAAAAATTAATAACTTTCTAAAACAACATCAGTCTCTGGTACAGAAATTCACTGGTGAATTCTACCAAGCTTTTAAGGAAGAAATTGTAGCAATTCTTTACTATCTATTTCAGAGGAAAGAAGCCTCAGGACTCATTTTGTGAGGCCTCTATTATCCTAACCAAAATCAGACAAAGACACTACAAGAAAAGAAAACTACAAGCAAATGTCTTTCATGAACACAGATGCAAAAATTCCCAACATAATATTAGCAAATAATACCCAACTACATATACAAAGAATTATACATCACAATGAAGTGGGATTCATACCAGGTTTACAATGCTGGTTCAACACTCTGAAGTCAATTAATGTAATCCATCATATCAATAGGCTTAAATTTTTTTTCATACAATCATATCAATAGATTTAGGGAAAAGTATTTGACAAAAATCAACCACACATTCATAATTAAAAAAAAAAAAAACTCTGAGTAAACTAGGAATAAAAGGAAATTTTCTCAAGTTCATAAAAAAATCTACAGAAACATTAGAACTGATGTTAGAAATTAAATTTTTTTCACTAAGACCAGGTACAAGGCAAGGATTTCCCTTCTCATCACTCTTTTCAGCTTCATACTGTAATGAATGAAGACAAGATAAGAAAATCAAGGTACACAGACTGAGAAGGAAGAAATAAAACTACCTTTGTTCATAGATGAGATGCTGATTTATGTAGAAAATCCAAAAGAATCAACAAAAATCTCCTTGAACTATTAATAATAAGCCATTAGAGTAAGGTTGAAGATTACTGCTACTGCTGCTAAGTCAATTCAGTCGTGTCCGACTCTGTGCGACCCCATAGACGGCAGCCCATCAGACTCCCCCTGGGATTCTCCAGGCAAGAACACTGGAGTGGGTTGCCATTTCCTTCTCCAATGCATGAAAGTGAAAAGTGAAAATGAAGTCGCTCAGTTGTGTCCGACTCTAGTGACCCCATGGACTGCAGCCTACCAGGCTCCTTCATCCATGGGATTTTCCAGGCAAGAGTACTGGAGTGGGGTGCCATTGCCTTCTCCATGGTTGCAGATTACAGGATGCAAAAGTCAATTGTTTTACTATACATGAGGAATAAACAAATGGAATTTGAAATTAAAAATACATTTACATTATGAGATCTATATGAAGGAAACTACAAAACTTTGATGAATAAAATCAGAGATGAACTAACTAAATAGAGAGATGGCCCACGTTCAGCATTAGGAAGATACAATATTTTATATTTTCAAGCTGCCGATTCTTTCCAATTTGATTTATAGAGTCAATACAATCTTAATGCAAATCCCAGAAAGTTATTTTGTGAATAACAAGAAACTGATCTTAATATTTATAGAGACAGACAAAATACTCAGAGTAGCCAACTTAATATTGAAGAAGAAGAGCAAAGTTGGAGGAGTGATGCTCCTTGACTTCAAAACATACTGTAAAGCTATCACAATCTATATGACATGGTGTTGGTTAAAGAATAGACAAATAGATCAATGAAGCAGAATACAGAGATCAGAAACAGACTGACATTAATACAGACAACCGATCTTTGGTAAAGGAGCACAGGCAATACAATGAAACAAAGTTTCTTCGAAAGCGATGCTAAAACAACTGGATGCACTACATGCAGGATACACAAAGAACTCTTAGAACTTCACAATAAAAAAATAAACAAACTGATTTTTAAAAGGACTAGAGATCTTAACAGACACTTCACCAAAGAAGATGTACAGATAGATGGCAAACAAGCATATGAAAATGATACACTACATAAATGTCATTAGGGAAATTTAAATTCAAACAATAAATACCACTACATACATAGTTAAATGCCCCAAATCTGGAACACTGACAATAGTAAACGTTGGCAAGGATACAGAGCAACGGGCTTGCCTGGTGGCTCAGACAGTGAAGAATATGCCTGCAATGTGGGAGATGTAAGAAATGCGTGTTCAACTCCTGGTTTGGGAAGATCCCCTGGAAAAGGGCATGGCAACCATTCATGTATCATGCCTGGAGAATCCCATGGACAGAAGAGCCTGGTGGGCTACAGTCGTCCATGTGGTTGCAAAGAGTCGAATGTGATAGCGATGAACACTTTCACAGAGCAACAGGAATTTTCTTACATTGCTGGTGAGAATGCAAAATGGTGCACTTTGGAAGAAAGTTTGTTGGTTTCTTAGAAAACTAAACATATTCTTATGATATGCAGATAAAGAAACAAGAGTTAGAACCGGACATGAAACAATGGACTGGTTTCAAATTGGGAAAGGAGTACATCAAAGTTGTATATTGTAACCCTGCTTGTTTAACTTACATGCAGAGTACACCATGCAAAATGCCAGGCTAGATTAATCACAAGCGGGAATCAAGATTGCTGGGAGAAATATCAACAACCTCATATATGCAGGTGACACCACCCTTATGGCAGAAAGCAAATAGTAACTAAAAAGCCTTTTGATGAAAGGTGAAAGAGGAGAGTGAAAAACCTGCCTTAAAACTCAGCATTCAAGAAAGTAAGATCATGGCATCTGGTCCCATCACTTCATGGCAAATCAATGGGGAGAAAGTAGAAACAGTGACATATTTCATTTTCTTAGGCTCCAAAATCACTGTGCATGGTCACTTCAGTCACAAAATTAAAAGATGCTTGCTCCTTGGAAGAAAAGCTATGACAAACCTAGACAGCATATTAAAAAACTGAGACATTACATTGCCAACAAAAGTCTATATAGTCAAATCTATGATTTTCCAGTAGTCATGCATGGATGTGAGAGTTGGCCCATAAATAAGGCTGAGCACAAAACAACTAATGCATTTGAACTATGGTTTTGGAGAAAACTCTTGAGAGTCCTTTGGAGAGCAAGGAAATCAGATCAGTCCATCCTAAAGGAAATCAATCCTGAATATTCACTGAAGGGACTGATCCTGAAGCTGAAGCTACAATACTGTGGCCACCTGATGCAAAGTTCCCACTCACTAGAAAAGACCCTGATACTGGGAAAGACTGAAGGCAGGAAGACAAGGGGATGACAGGATAAGATGGTTGGATGACATCACTGACTCAATAGACATAAGTTTGAGCAAGCTCTAGGAGTTGGTCAAAAACAGGGAAGCCCAGCATGGTGCGGTCCATGGGGTCACAAAGAGTCAGACACAACTGAGTGACTGAACAACAACAAATAATTCAGAAACTGTGACCCTTGATATTTACCCAAAGAATCTGAAAGCTTACGTCCATAAAAAGCCTACACAAAGATACTTATAGTAGCTTTATTCATAATTGCCAGCCAGTCCTTTAGTAGGTGAATGGATAAATAAATTATAGCAGATCTTGACAATGAAATATTATTCAATTAAAAAGAAATAAGTTATGGAGCCACAAAAATACATGGAGGAGCTTTAAATGCACGTGACTAAGTGAAAGAAGCCAATCTGAAAAGACTGAATATACTATATGATTCCAACAATATGCTAGTCAGGAAAAGGAAAAACTATTGAGATAGTAAGAAATTCAGTAGTTACCCAGAATTGGAGGAGGAGAGATGAAAGTCAGAGGACAGAACATTTTTAGGAAATTGAAAAGGCTCCTTATGATATTATAATTATGAATACAAGTCACTCATTATACATTTGTCCAAATCTACAATATGTAAAACATCAAGAGAGAACCCTAATGTAAACTGTGGATTTTTTCGGTCATGATGTATCCATGTAGGTTCATCACATAACAAATATAAAAGACTGGTTAGACATGTTGATGGAGGCTGTGTGTATGTGGGAAACCACTGTACTTCCCTCCCACCTTTGTTATGAACATGAAACTGTTCTAAAACATGAAGTCTTTTAAGGAAATTAAATAGCACATGTGGCAAATGCTGTGTGGGGCAACACATGTCTAGCAGGTACTGTTAGAGTTACCCACTCTATATTCAAAGGATACATGAATAAGTTTTGGAAATTCTTGTTTACTTCTGAGTCATTTGCATTAACTAGTTTTTAAATAGGATTTTATTTTTATCTATATTTTAAATATTTATTTATTCATTTGTATATTTGGCTATGGTGAGTCTCAGCATGTAGGATCTTTTAGTTGTGGCATGTAAAAACTAGTTCCCTGACCAGAGACTGAATCCAGGGCCTCTGCATTGGGAGCTCAGAGGTCTTAGCACCTGGACCACCAGGGAAGTCCCCTACATTACGTATTCTTAAATACATTCTCCCTAAGCTAAGCTAAGTCACTTCAGTAGTGTCCGACTCTGTGTGACCCCATAGACAGCAGTCCACCAGGCTCCCCCGTCCCTGGGATTCTCCAGGCAAGAACGCTGGAGTGGGTTGCCATTACATTCTCCCTAGATGGCAGCAAATTCCTTAGGTTCTTTTTTTTTTTTTAATTTTATTTTATTTTTAAACTTTACATAATTGTATTAGTTTTGCAAAATATCAAAATGAATCCACCACAGGTATACATCTTAGGTTCCTTTTTGATTCAATCCTCAAATTATTTCTGTCTGTGGACCAGCTTTTTTGACTATTGTGGTATTAATTTAACATTATTTAAGAAGATAAGACACTTATCTTTTATTTTTCATTCCTGAGCACTGTCTTTACTGTAGCAGACAGAATTCTTTACTGACTGAGCCACTGGGTCAACACTTTTAGGGTCAATTGAGTCAACTCTTTTAGGAATCTAGAAAAGATATGCCCTTGATAACCTTTTCCATAAATGAAATTAGACCAATGATTGTTTGCCTTGAAATAAGCTGGCTTTGTCGTAAGTTGTATAGAGACACATATTTTAAGTAGTGAGAGGAAATTGGGACACCCATTCCTCTAGGGTAAGTGTTCTGAGCTTTGTTACATTTTAGTGGTAGCAGCAGCAGCAGCAGCATTCTCTAACTGTAATTGCTAATATTATTTCCTGGGCTGATAAAATAGTTCAATCATGGGATAGACAAGAAAAGAAGAGAAACACCCTCAGAGTTGGAAAATTAATGATAAAAGAAGAAAGTGATAAAAAAAAACAAATGATAGAAAATCAAATAATAAATGCAGAGAAAGTATAAATGCAGATAAAAGAGCTAAAAAAACTATTCTGTCAAAAGTTCAGTTAAAAATCTTTTTGCCTGACAGTAAGAACAAAGTAAAATAATGAGCTTTTAGACCCCCGCTACTGTTTGCACAGTGTATCTCTTTGCTTGCATTATTTGTGGTCTATGTTTTAATATATTACAAGCTATTAAAAGTCATTAAATTACATGTCTGTAAAATGGATTTAAATCAAAGGTGAATAAACCTTCCATTTCAATTATTGGAATAAAATTAAAAATATGGATGCTATATATCAGAAAAATGAAAACAAAGGGTGTTTTTCATCAATGGGGGTAATTCATTAAGAAAAATAATTTTACATATCTGTATTTTGTACACCAAAGATATTTTCTCAACCTTTTGTCACTGTAACTCCTCCAATAACTGGATGGCATATTTCAAGGCATCAGTCCTATAGAGGAATGTGACATTTTTTCATTCATTTGTGAAATGAAAACATACCAAGATCCAGCATATGTCAGTTCCTGTGCTAGTTGTCTGAAACAAAGAGTGTAAGTCATGGCACCTGCCACCAAGATGCTCATTGTCACCTTGAAGTTTCTTCCAAATCTATCTTTTTTTTTTTTTTTGAAACAGACTATCAGGGCACCAACAGAGTTATGAAAAAGAGGTCCTGTAGCAGTAGAGGAGAGGCAAAATTTGGGGAGTTAGGGAAAGCTTACCATAGGAGATGATATCTGACATAAGCCTTAAATCAGGAAATAGAGAAAGAGCACTTTTTTAAGTGGAAGCATGAAGAAAGGCATGAAAAACTGAAGACACTTCCAAAAGTTCAGTATTGCAGGAATCAATGGTTTATGTGGATAAGTAAAAGGCTTAGAGCATGCAGATCTTACAACATCTTACATGACATGTAAAAGACCTTTATTTTTGTGTATGCAGGTTACAGGAAAGTAGAGTTTAAAAATTCTACTTTTCATCCAGTTTTTCAAAAGTGATCTTTTCAAACTAGATGAAAGATGTAGTTTGTATGTAGTTTGGGAAGTAAATATGTCAGATCTTTAAATTAAAGCTACTTCACCTTTTGGTAGTTCAGTATTTGATAGATTATTATTATGGTCAATAGAGACTGTGTCCTAAGTGATGCATAAATCATAAAATCCACTCTTCTATCTCTAGTATGAGGCCAAGATTTAAAAATAATTAATGGTTGTATTTATCAACAAATAATAATACTAACTCAGCCTTTATGAACATTAATCAGATCTTCCCTAAATGACTAAACTTCTATTTTGTTTAATCATTGTATGAACCTAGACCTCACCAAGACCCTATATACACATGTATTTACTACTGCCTTTCCAACCATGGTAAGACTTCACATCCAGACTTAAATCAATTTGTTTAAGTCTTTAAAAATAATTACAGAGGTTTTTCTTTCAGATAAATGAAACTGAACAGTTTAAAAATTAAGATAAATCTAACCACACAGTGATTGCTACTTTCCCACTCCATTTCCTGATAAACCATGCAGATAATCAAAACAATGGAAGATGTCTTGGTTCAGTTAGCATGATATAGTTGAAATACATTTACATACCCAATATACAAAGGATGTTCCTCTTTGGCTTAAACTTTATTTTCTCTTAATTAATTTTAAATAGGAAGAGTCTTGTATTTTGAATGTTAAAAATATGGCTGATTCATGTTGAGGTTTGACAGAAAACAGCAAAATTCTGTAAAGTAATTATCTTTCAATAAAAATAAATAATTAAAAAATAGGCAACATAAATTTGGTTTTTAAAATAAGAATATATTTGAAAGTGATGATTTTGCAAACTTTTACAGAGGGGTCTTTTTATCAGTTTGAGTTTGAAATACACAGTTTAAATTAACTTTCTCAATATTTTCTTATAGTACTTTATTACTGGGTTTAGCCATTTCTTCTGCATTTGCTCTTAATACAAAATAAAATAAATCATTAATGGGAAATATATATTTCTTTTTTAACATGTGATATTGGTTAGATGAAAAAACTGCAATTATGAGATGTACATTTGAACTTTGTCAGGTTTACACAAATGACTGGTATTAGAAGGATTAAAAAATGTCATATGGACTTAGATGTAGATAAATTATAAAACTCATACACTTACAATTTTTAACTTAAAAATATACATTACATTTCTTTGATTGACAGCAATAAAGTAAGCACCTTAAAGGAATATGTTGGAAAGATACAAAGATCAAGGCTTGGCAATGACACATATCAGGAAGTTCTAAATGGTCTCATAGAAATATTTACAAGAGTTTCATGGGTTCACCATCATGGTCAGGTGATCATGGTCAGGTCAATTCCAAATTTCCCATTTCCCTTGGGACTCTTAGCTGCTACATCGACCTGGTACATCTGCACGAATCTTCCGCCCTTAGCAGACATGACATTTATTGAATGGGTATTAGGGATTCATGGAATTGGTTGGAGGCAGAAAGCTACATTGGAAGAACAGGCAGGAACCTGAAAGCTTGCAAGGACCTCATTGCAGGATCCACAGGCATGGTCACCCTGCAGAAACACTCTGATCCAGGTGCTGACACTACTATGATGAATGTCATCTCCATAAGTTTGGCAACTCAGGTTCAAAGTCCAGGAAGAGAACTTCTGAGGAGCCTATTCAGTAATTGTGCCAGAGCAGGAATGTAACATTATTGCTTTGGCTTCCATAGTGGGATGTGGGAGCCACCTTGCAGAATGCTACACAAGGATCCCCAAAGATAGGGACTGACACTATCTTTTGAGGGTTTGAGGCTGGACAATTAAGAAACAACACGTTTATAACACAGATCTATCTTTTCTGTCCTTCAGATACATACAGTTGACATACATCACTATTTATTTATGTGTTTATTCATTTATTGGTGGTGAGATGATGACTAACAATGATGTATGTAAATCTCATTAAAATAGTTAGCTGAGGGATATGCTGGCTCTAAACCATAATATGTAGTGGAAGAAAAATACCAATAATCAACCTTCTGAAATATTGGCATTTTTCTCTTCTGACATATTTTTTCTATCTTAACTCCATTCTTTTAATCTTCATTTATAAATTCATCTTTTACTTATTTTTCCCCTTACTCCTATCTTCCGTCACCACCCAAAATTTGTCCCTTTAGGTATATTTGAACTAATATAACTGTTTCCAAATAGGCTATCTATGAACCAGGCCAATACATAAGGATTTGCCTTTAAGCAGTATATTTAGCAGACAATCTCAGAAACCTTCATCAGGGAATGTACAAATGCCACAGAGAAGGGAAGTGGTAACCAAGTCACCACTGTGGGTAACTGGAGTTTGAGCCCACTGGGAAATCTGGTAGCCAGGGCAGAACACACATATCAGTAGGATTCCAGATGAGGAGAACGAGAGCTGAGATATTTTATATTCCAGTTTACATCAATCATTGGTTTAGATTCTCCCACACTTCCCTGGTTTGTATACAGATGGTCAAAATGAGCTCTTGCAGAACAGAAAATCATAAGGCCACAGAATGCAGTGCTAGCAGTTGGCATTCAGCCCATGTAAAGTGAAATGGTAGGGATGAGGGATTATGGGTGGAAACCTGTGGCATCCACTACAGTCATAGAACTTCCTCTTTCCCTGCCTCTAGGGGTGCATCAGCTGCCTTGTTGGCTCTACTGGAATAAGATGAAAGTCCTGACTGAGTACAGAAATAGTAAATATTTAGGGACATGGATACAGACCATAAGCCATCAGGATCAAGATTTGGAAAAGGGTGAGAAGATTCAGGATGTGAGCTGGATATGGCAGTGGCATTAAGTAAACAAAGATGGGAAAACTGGGGACCAATGGGAAACTAAGGTAGATGCAGAGATGCTCTTCCCAATCCTCCCATTTGGGCTGTGATCCTCATCCCCAGGTGATGGGGTGTTGCTGGCTGACAGCCCACCACTGAGTCCTTCTCTGCCAATTGCCTTTGAAAGAGAGTTGTCTCTCCTGGTGTTAAGCCGTGTCCCCATCAGCAGCCACTTCTAATGATTCATTAATATAGGGTTAAAAGGCTCTGATTTCTTTCTTGGGGCATCTTTGAAGGGTCAGACCTACTTAAGAGCTCCCTGATTGAATGGTTGAGGCCACTTTTGAGACTGCATCCAAACTCAATATCTCCTTCTCCCCAGTCCTTCTCGCTTTACTTCTTTAAGGCAAGTTTTTATTATTTCCCTAACAATAATAACTGGCAAACATCCTATAAGCAAAAGTCCTTCTAAAAGTCTGTTTTCTGGGAACCACAACCAAAACACAAACAACAGGGGAGTGGGCTATTGACAAAAGTGGAAGTATGAATCTTATCAAACTTTGCACAGGCATAGTAGATGGTAATTGCCATTACTTGTATTTATTTATTCCAAGCATACACAGAGATGAGTTCTGATGCTTACTCTTAGCCCATGTATATAGTTATTAGTGTTTATTGATGCAGGGCTTCCCTGGTGGCTCAGACTGTAACTGGATTCAGTCCCTGGGTGGGGAAGATCCCCTGGAGAAGGAAATGGCTACCCATTCCAGTATTCTTGCCTGGAGAATACCATGGACAGAGGACCCTGGTGGGCTATAGTCCATAGGGTTGCAAAGAGTCATATATGATGGAACAGTTAACACTTACTTTATTTCATCCTACCTGTATTCTAATATTGAACACTTGCAGCTTACTTTGAATTTTATTGTGTACAAATACCAAATAAATGTTGAACCATGGGGAATATGAAAAAAGAATTATTTTGTGAGTTGTCAAGAGTAAAAGCAGCTCAGAAAAGATTTCGACAGAAAAGTAAGGTTGTTATCCAGGGAGTTGGTGTTGTTGGGTGTATCACTCACTTGTTAGGTCTTATTTTGTTAGTGCCAATCTATTTCTTTCTCAGCAATACTGAGAGGAAAATGCTAAGCAGGTTATTGCAATTGCTTTTCTATAAAAATAATGACCTGCATTACTGGGAATCTTAATGTCACCATGTTATTTACCTTCCATAATTTCTGGTTCACAGGTAATTAAAGCCTGCTGTAGACTTAGCAGACATTTATTTTAGTATGATATTCTCTAGACCCTCCCCATTTTAAATTAAAAAAGGACTTTTACTTCCAGTGATTTTGCCTCACCTATACTGTGAAACCACGTCTCTACTGTAGGAACTCAAATATCTTGCTGAAAAGGCTCTCTCATTTTCTCACTGTTAAAATCTCATTTTTTTCCTATTTATCTTAATATATCTTACATTAATAGTTCCATGGGTAAAGCAGTAGGAATGAGGGTGAGGGGAAAATATTGCAATTCTCAAGATCTTCTTTTCAGAATAAAAGTTAGCTTTGACCTCTTTTTTTTTTCAGTAGACTATCTTGGAGCATTTTATGGATTTTAGAAACAAAAGATAGTGTTGGGAAGACTGAGACCAAAGATCCTTTATATTCTCTTCTTCTCAGCCATGTTAACTTTAGATAAAAGATTTAATTACAGGAGAAAGCTCAATATGATTGTCTGACCTAAATCAAATCCCTTATGATTATACAGTGGAAGTGAGAAATAGATTTAAGGGCCTAGATCTGATAGATAGAGTGCCTGATGAACTATGGAATGAGGTTCGTGACATTGTACAGGAGACAGGGATCAAGATCATTCCCATATAAAAGAAATGCAAAAAAGCAAAATGGCTGTCTGGGGAGGCCTTACAAATAGCTGTGAAAAGAAGAGAAGTGAAAAGCAAAGGAGAAAAGGAAAGATATAAACATCTGAATGCAGAGTTCCAAAGAATAGCAAGAAGAGATAAGAAAGCCTTCTTCAGTGATCAATGCAAAGAAATAGAGGAAAACAACAGAATGGGAAAGACTAGGGATCTCTTCAAGAAAATCAGAGATACCAAAGGAACATTTCATGCAAAGATGAGCTTGATAAAAGACAGAAATGGTATGGACCTAACAGAAGCAGAAGATATTAAGAAGAGATGGCAAGAACACACAGAAGAACTGTACAAAAAAGATCTTCATGACCCAGATAATCACGATGGTATGATCACTGACCTAGAGCCAGACATCCTGGAATGTGAAGTCAAGTGGGCCTGAGAAAGCATCACTATGAACAAAGCTAGTGGAGGTGATGGAATTCCAGTGGAGCTATTTCAAATCCTGAAAGATGATGCTGTGAAAGTGCTGCACTCAGTATGCCAGCACATTTGGAAAACTCAGCAGTGGCCACAGGACTGGAAAAGGTCAGTTTTCATTCCAATCCCAAAGAGAGGCAATGCCAAAGAATGCTCAAACTACCGCACAATTGCACTCATCTCACACGCTAGAAAGTAATGCTCAAAATTCTCCAAGCCAGGCTTCAGCAATATGTGAACCGTGAACTTCCTGATGTTCAAGCTGGTTTTAGAAAAGGCAGAGGAACCAGAGATCAAATTGCCAACATCCGCTGGATCATAGAAAAAGCAAGAGAGTTCCAGAAAAACATCTATTTCTGCTTTATTGACTATGCCAAAGCCTTTGACTGTGTGGATCACAATAAACTGTGGAAAATTCTGAAAGAGGTGGGAATACCAGACCACCTCATCTGCCTCTTGAGAAATTTGTATGCAGGTCAGGAAGCAACAGTTAGAACCGGACATGGAACAACAGACTGGTTCCAAATAGGAAAAGGAGTTCGTCAAGGCTGTATATTGTCACCCTGCTTATTTAACTGATATGCAGAGTACATCATGAGAAATGCTGGACTGGAAGAAGAACAAGCTGGAATCAAGATTGCTGCGAGAAATATCAATAACCTCAGATATGCAGATGATACCACCCTTATGGCAGAAAGTGAAGAGGAACACCAAAGCCTCTTGATGAAAGTGAAAGTGGAGAGTAAAAAAGCTGGCTTAAAGCTCAACATTCAGAAAATGAAGATCATGGCATCCGGTCCCACCACTTCATGGGAAATAGATGGGGAAACAGTGGAAACAGTGTCAGACCTTATTTTTTGGGGCTCCAAAATCACTACAGATGGTGACTGCAGCCATGAAACTAAAAGACGCTTACTCCTTGGAAGGAAAGTTCTGACCAACCTAGATAGCATATTCAAAAGCAGAGACATTACTTTGCCAACAAAGGTTCGTCTGGTCAAGGCTATGGTTTTTCCTGTGGTCATGTATGGATGTGAGAGTTGGACTGTGAAGAAGGCTGAGCGCCAAAGAATTGATGCTTTTGAACTGTGGTGTTGGAGAAGACTCTTGAGAGTCCCTTGGACTGCAAGGAGATCCAACCAGTCCATTCTGAAGGATATCAGCCCTGGGATTTCTTTGGAAGGAATGATGCTAAAGCTGAAACTCCAGTACTTTGGCCACCTCATGCGAAGAGTTGACTGATTGGAAAAGACTCTGATGCTGGGAGGGATTGGGGGCAGGAGGAGAAGGGGATGACAGAGGATGAGATGGCTGGATGGCATTACTGACTCGATGGACGTGAGTCTGAGTGAACTTCGGGAGTTGGTGATGGACAGGGAGGCCTGGCGTGCTGCAATTCATGGGGTGGCAAACAGTCGGATACGACTGAGGGACTGATCTGATCTGATCTGATCTGATGTGTATTTTTACATTTGTCAAGAAAGTAAATGAAAGAAGTTTTAGAATTTCACCAAAGTGATGTCAAGGACATAATGAGGTTAAGTAGCTAAAATTAGGCTCTTGGGCTTAGAAAAGAAAATAATTGACTTGTGAAAGGAATTGTTAATTAATGAAAGTGACTTTATCCAAATAGCACAATTTGCTAGTCAGAGATGAGAAGCTGTGATAGGTCTGCTAAGAGTAGATGATTATAATGTGATGTTTTCTGAGATCAAGAATCAGTGCTCATTTCAACACTCCTACATCCATCAGCAGTCTGCAACTGCTGGAGAAAAAGAAATACAACAGAAGGAATTAGCTCTGAGAAAGACATAACACCACTTTCATCCTGGTATATCGCCCACCCTGCAAATCTGTATGCATTCATTTCCTAGGTCTGCCAGAACAAATTACCATAAACTTGGTGGCTTAAAACAACAGGATTTGTTCTCTTACAGTTCTGGAGGCTAGAAGCCTGAAATCAAGAGGTTGCCAGGACAATGCGAATTACTAAAGGCTCTAGGGAAAGATTTTTCCTTCTGGTGGATACCAATTGCCTTTTTTTGGCCTGGTAGCTGCGTCATTGCAGTCTTTGTTTCCAGTGTCACTTGGCATTATCTGTCTGATTTTCTCTGTGTGTCTCTGTGTTGTGTCTATTTCTTCTTTTTTTTCTCACCATGTGTCTGTTTTCTTTTCCTATAAGGACTCCAGTCAATGAATTAGGGCCAACCCTGTTCCTGGATGATATCACTTTGATTCACCTAATCATATCCTCAAGGACTCTATTTCCAAATAAATTCACAGTGTGAGGTTACTGTGGATATGAATTTTGAGGGGACAATATGCAACATGGTACACTGTATAAAAATATTTCTGACAGAACTCCTCAAATTAGGACATTTCTTAACAGTAAATGATACGATTTTGACTTCTTTCCCTTTTTTCTTGGACACCCTGTTATAATAATTTAAAAGGAATATACAATCTATAACACTATGCATACTTGAGTTTCATGATTAAAACAAAAGAGACATCTAGGGTAAAGCTCTTTAAACCTCTGTTCAAATTATTGTGTTTAATAATTCACTTGGAAATGAAAATGAGAATAATTGGTTCCTAGAAAATTGAAGGTATATTCTATTGAGTTTGAATTTGTGTCTAACTTTTAAGAATACCAATGGGGCAATGTATTTTTTATAACTTTTTAAAATTGAAGTATAGTTAATTTACAATGTTGTGTCAATTTTAGGTATACAGTAAAGTGATTCACTTATATATATATGTACATATATGTCATATATATGCAACTCCTAATGGCTGGGGCAGTAAAGAACCTGTCTGTGAGGTGGAAGACTCACACTATCAACTCAGTGGATGTGAATTTGAGCAAACTCTGGGAGATGGTGAAGGACAGGAAAGCCTGGCCTGCTGCAGTTCATGGGGTTGCAAAGAGTTGGACACAAGTGAGCAGCTGAACAACAAAATGTATATACATATATATGTGTCTCTCTCTATATGTTCTTTTGCAGATTATTTTCCTTTTATATGTTATTATAAGATATTGAATATAATTCCTTGTGCTATACAGTAGGTCCCTGCTGTTTATATATTTTATATTAACTACGTAAAAATTCACAATGTAAAAATTGTTAGTTAAGTTGTACGTGGGACAAAATGAGGACTATAGCCCAGGATACAGCACCTCAGATAGCTCTGAGAAACTGCTCCAAAGAGGTGAACAGTGGGGCGTGGTGAGGGGTGGTGTAGGTCAGTAATATATGTGGCTTTGGTGAAGGAGGAGTACATGCAATCAAGCACATATTTTTTTCAGAAGGTTTCTGCTAGTCTCATGAAGGTTTCTGCTAGTCACAAGGAACATGAAGGACTTTAGTGCTTTTCTAAATATGAGGAGATACAAGAATAGGACTCATAAAATCTTCTGAAATTATCTAACTGAAGACCTGTTCTGCCAGGTTTTCCCAGAGCACAGAGTGCCTCATTTCTTCTCTCCACCTTGAATTCCTTTCAGGGGTGTTGAAGGCCAGCAGCTGCAGCAGCTTATGATTTAATCCTTGTAGAGGTTGATGGCCAGTGCCAAAGGCAAGTACCAATTTGTAGTTGACAATATATCATTGAATGTATCTGTTAATTCCAAACTTCTAATTTATTCCTTCCCCCAACTCTTTTCCCTCTGGTAATCATAATTTGTATTCTATGTCTGTGGTTCTGTTTCAGTCTTGTATTTAAGTTCATTTATATCATTTTCTTTAAATACCACATATAAGTGATACCATACAATATTTGTCTTTCTATGTCTTCACTTAATGTGATAATTTCTAGGTCCTTAAATGTTGCTACAAATGGCATTATTTCATTCTTTTTATGTTATTTTTGTTGTTCAGTTGCTTAGTCATGTCTGACTTTTTGTGATCACATGGACTGCATCACATCAGGTTTCACTGTCCTCCATCTCCCTGAATTTGATCAAACTCATGTCCATTGAGTCACTGATGCCATCCAACTATCTCATCTTCTCCCACCCCTTCTTGTCTTGTCCTCAATCTTTCTCAGCATCAGGGTCTTTTCCAATGAGTCTACCATTCACATCAGGTGGCCACAGTATTGGAGCTTCAGCTTCAGCATCAGTCCTTCCAATAAATATTAGGGTTGGTTTCCTTTAAGATTGACTGGTTTGATCTCCTTGCTGTTCAAGGGACTCTCAAGATTCTCCTCTAGCACTACAGTTCAAAAGCATCAGTTCTTCAGCACTCAGCCTTCTTTACAGTCCAACTTTCACATTCAGACATGACTACTGAAAAAACCATAGCTTTGACTATGCAGACCTTAATCAGCAAAGTGATGCCTTGGCTTTTAAACACTCTCTCAGCTTGTCATAGCTTTTCTTCCAAGGAGTCTTTTAATTTTGTGGCTGCAGTCACCATCTGCAGTGATTTTGGGGCCCAAGAAAATGAAATCTGTCACTGTTTCCACTTTTTCCCCATCTATTTGCCATGAAGTGATGGGACCAGATTCCATGACCTTTTTTTGTTGTTGTTGTTGTGTTTCAAGCTAGCTTTTTCTCTCTCCTCTTTCACCTTTATAAGTGGCTTTTTAGTTCCTCCTCTTTTTCTACCATCAGGGTGGTATCATCTGCATATCTGAGGTTCTTGATATTTCTCCTGGCAAATTGGTCCCAGCTTGTGCATCATTCAGTCTAGCATTTCTCATGAAGTGAAGTCGCTCAGTCGTGTCCGACTCTTTGCGACCCCATAGACTGTAGCCTACCAGGCTTCTCTGTCCATGGGATTTTCCAGGCAAGAGTATTGGAGCGGGTTGCCATTTCCTTCTCCAGAGGATCTTCCTGATCCAGAGATCAAACCCAGGTCTCCTGCATTGTAGGCAGACGCTTTACTGTCTGAGCCACCAGGGAAGCCTAGCATTTCTCATGAGTGCTCTGCATATAAATTAAATAAGCAGGGTGACAATATACAACCTTGAACTACTCCTTTCCAATTTTAAACCAGTTCACTGTTTCATGTCCTGTTCTTTCAGCTGCTTCTTGACCTGTAAACAGGTTTCTCAGGAGACAGGTAAGGTGGTCTGTTACTCTCATCTCTAAGAATTTTCCACAGTTTGTGGTGATCCACACAGTCAAAAGCTTTAGCATAGTCAATGAAGCAAAAGTAGGTTTTTAAAAAAATTCCCTTGCTTTTTCTGTGATCTAGTGGATGTTGGCAATTTGATCTCTGGTTCCTCTGCCTTTTCTAAATCCAGCTTGTACTTCTGGAATTTCTCAGTTCGTGCACTGTTGAAGCCTAGCTTGAAGGATTTTGAGGATAATCTTGCTAGCATGTGAAAAGCATGCAATTGTGCAGTAGTTTGAATATTCTTAGGCAATACCAATACCCTCTTTGGTAATGGAATGAAAATTGACCTTTCCCAGTCCTGTGGCCACTGCTGAGTTTTCCAAGTTTGCTGACATATTGAATGTGGCACATTAATAGCATCATCATTTAGGATTTGAAATAGCTCAGCTGTAATTCCATCACCTCCACTTCCTAAGGCCCACTTGACTTCACATTCCAGGATGTCTAGCTCTAGGTGAGTGACCACACCATTGTGGTCTTCTGTGTATCTTGCCACCTCTTCTTAATCTCTTCCTCTGTTAGGTTCTTGCCATTTCTATTCTTTTTTTTTTTTTTTTTTGTTATTAAATGTCTTTTTAATAAGGTAACCAGCATACAAAACTTTTGCATGAAATTCCCTGATAAAAATCATTCTTTTTTATTTTTTAATTTTTTTCTTTTTTTTCAGTTCAGCTCTTTTTTTTGTTTGTTTGTTTCTTTTTTTTTTTTTTTAATTTCAGATATACACATGCTCCCCATCCTGAACCCTCCTCCCTCCCAACCTCCCCATACCATCCCCTTCCCAGCGCACCAGCCCCAAGCATCCAGCATCGTGCACTGAACCTGGACTGGCATCTCGTTTCATACATGACATTTCACATGTTTCAATGCCATTCTCCCAAATCTTCCCACCCTCTCCCACAGAGTCCATAAGACTGTTCTATACATCAGTGTCTCTTTTGCTGTCTCGTATACAGGGTTATCGTTACCATCTTTCTAAATTCCATATATATGCGTTAGTATACTGTATTTATGTTTTTCCTTCTGGCTTACTTCACTCTGTATAATAGGCTCCAGTTTCATCCACCTCATTAGAACTGATTCAAATGTATTCTTTTTAATGGCTGAGTAATACTCCATTGTGTATATGTACCACTGATTTCTTATCCATTCATCTGCTGATGGACATCTAGGTTGCTTCCATGTCCTGGCTATTATAAACAGTGCTGCGATGAACATTGGGGTACACGTGTCTCTTTCCCTTCTGGTTTCCTCAGTGTGTATGCCCAGCAGTGGGATTGCTGGATCATAAGGCAGTTCTATTTCCAGTTTTTTAAGGAATCTCCACACTGTTCTCCATAGTGGCTGTACCAGTCTGCATTCCCACCAACAGTGTAAGAGGGTTCCCTTTTCTCCACACCCTCTCCAGCATTTATTATTTGTAGACTTTTGGATCGCAGCCATTCTGACTGGTGTAAAATGGTACCTCACAGTGGTTTTGATTTGCATTTCTCTGATAAAGAGTGATGTTGAGCATCTTTTCAAGTGTTTGTTAGCCATCTGTATGTCTTCTTTGGAGAAATGTCTATTTAGATCTTTGGCCCATTTTTTGATTGGGTCATTTATTTTTCTGGAGTTGAGCTGTAGGAGTTGCTTGTATATTTTTGAGATTAGTTGTTTGTCGGTTGCTTCATTTGCTATTATTTTCTCCCATTCTGAAGGCTGTCTTTTCACCTTGCTAATAGTTTCCTTTGATGTGCAGAAGCTTTTAAGTTTAATTAGGTCCCATTTGTTTATTTTTGCTTTTATTTCCAATATTCTGGGAGGTGGGTCATAGAGGATCCTGCTATGATGTATGTCAGAGAGTGTTTTGCCTATGTTCTCCTCTAGGAGTTTTATAGTTTCTGGTCTTATGTTGAGATCTTTAATCCATTTTGAGTTTATTTTTGTATATGGTGTTAGAAAGTGTTCTAGTTTCATTCTTTTACAAGTGGTTGACCAGATTTCCCAGCACCACTTGTTAAAGAGATTGTCTTTAATCCACTGTATATTCTTGCCTCCTTTGTCAAAGATAAGGTGTCCATATGTGCGTGGATTTATCTCTGGGCTTTCTATTTTGTTCCATTGATCTATATTTCTGTCTTTGTGCCAGTACCATACTGTCTTGATAACTGTGGCTTTGTAGTAGAGCCTGAAGTCAGGTAGGTTGATTCCTCCAGTTCCATTTTTCTTTCTCAAGATCGCTTTGGCTATTCGAGGTTTTTTGTATTTCCATACAAATTGTGAAATTATTTGTTCTAGCTCTGTAAAGAATACTGTTGGTAGCTTGATAGGGATTGCATTGAATCTATAAATTGCTTTGGGTAGTATACTCATTTTCACTATATTGATTCTTCCAATCCATGAACATGGTATATTTCTCCATCTATTAGTGTCCTCTTTGATTTCTTTCACCAGTGTTTTATAGTTTTCTATATATAGGTCTTTAGTTTCTTTAGGTAGATATATTCCTAAGTATTTTATTCTTTTCGTTGCAATGGTGAATGGAATTGTTTCCTTAATTTCTCTTTCTGTTTTCTCATTATTAGTGTATAGGAATGCAAGGGATTTCTGTGTGTTGATTTTATATCCTGCAACTTTACTATAATCATTGATTAGTTCTAGTAATTTTCTGTTGGAGTCTTTAGGGTTTTCTATGTAGAGGATCATGTCATCTGCAAATAGTGAGTTTTACTTCTTCTTTTCCAATTTGGATTCCTTTTATTTCTTTTTCTGCTCTGATTGCTGTAGCCAAAACTTCCAAAACTATGTTGAATAGTAATGGTGAAAGTGGGCACCCTTGTCTTGTTCCTGACTTTAGAGGAAATGCTTTCAATTTTTCACCATTGAGGATAATGTTTGCTGTGGGTTTGTCATATATAGCTTTTATTAAGTTGAGGTATGTTCCTTCTATTCCTGCTTTCTGGAGAGTTTTTATCATAAATGGGTGTTGAATTTTGTCAAAGGCTTTCTCTGCATCTATTGAGATAATCATATGGTTTTTGTTTCTCAATTTGTTAATGTGGTGTATTACATTGATTGATTTGCGGATATTGAAGAATCCTTGCATCCCTGGGATAAAGCCCACTTGGTCATGGTGTATGATCTTTTTAATGTGTTGTTGGATTCTGATTGCTAAAATTTTGTTTAGGATTTTTGCATCTATGTTCATCAGTGATATTGGCCTATAGTTTTCTTTTTTTGTGGCATCTTTGTCAGGTTTTGGTATTAGGGTGATGGTGGCCTCATAGAATGAGTTTGGAAGTTTACCTTCCTCTGCAATTTTCTGGAAGAGTTTGAGCAGGATAGGTGTTAGCTCTTCTCTAAATTTTTGGTAGAATTCAGCTGTGAAGCCGTCTGGACCTGGGCTTTTGTTTGCTGGAAGATTTTTGATTACAGTTTCAATTTCCATGCTTGTGATGGGTCTGTTAAGGTTTTCTATTTCTTCCTGGTCGAGTTTTGGAAAGTTGTACTTTTCTAAGAATTTGTCCATTTCTTCCTCGTTGTCCATTTTATTGGCATATAATTGTTGATAATAGTCTCTTATGATCCTTTGTATTTCTATGTTGTCTGTTGTGATCTCTCCACTGTCATTTCTAATTTTATTGATTTGATTTTTCTCCCTTTGTTTCTTGATGAGTCTGGCTAATGGTTTGTCAATTTTATTTATCCTTTCAAAGAACCAGCTTTTGGCTTTGTTGATTTTTGCTATGGTCTCTTTTGTTTCTTTTGCATTTATTTCTGCTCTAATTTTTAAGATTTCTTTCCTTCTACTAACCCTGGGGTTCTTGATTTCTTCCTTTTCTAGTTGCTTTAGGTGTAGAGTTAGGTTATTTATTTGACTTTTTTCTTGTTTCTTGAGGTGTGCCTGTATTGCTATGAACTTTCCCCTTAGGACTGCTTTTACTGTGTCCCACAGGTTTTGGGTTGTTGTGTTTTCATTTTCATTCGTTTCTATGCAAATTTTGATTTCTTTTTTGATTTCTTCTGTGATTTGTTGGTTATTCAGCAGCGTGTTGTTCAGCCTCCATATGTTGGAATTTTTAATAGTTTTTCTCCTGTAATTGAGATCTAATCTTACTGCATTGTGGTCAGAAAAGATGCTTGGAATGATTTCTATTTTTTTGAATTTACCAAGACTAGCTTTATGGCCCAGGATGTGATCTATTCTGGAGAAGGTTCCATGTGCGCTTGAGAAAAAGGTGAAATTCATTGTTTTGGGATGAAATGTCCTATAGATATCAATTAGGTCTAACTGGTCTATTGTATCATTTAAAGTTTGTGTTTCCTTGTTAATTTTCTGTTTAGTTGATCTATCCATAGGTGTGAGTGGGGTATTAAAGTCTCCCACTATTATTGTGTTATTGTTAATTTCTCCTTTCATACTTGTTAGCATTTGTCTTAGATACTGCGGTGCTCCCGTGTTGGGTGCATATATATTTATAATTGTTATATCTTCTTCTTGGATTGATCCTTTGATCATTATATAGTGACCTTCTTTGTCTCTTTTCACAGCCTTTGTTTTAAAGTCTATTTTATCTGATATGAGTATTGCTACTCCTGCTTTCTTTTGGTCCCTATTTGCATGGAAAATCTTTTTCCAGCCCTTCACTTTCAGTCTGTATGTGTCCCCTGTTTTGAGGTGGGTCTCCTGTAGACAACATATGTAGGGGTCTTGTTTTTGTATCCATTCAGCCAGTCTTTGTCTTTTGGTTGGGGCATTCAACCCATTTACGTTTAAGGTAATTACTGATAAGTATGATCCCATTGCCATTTACTTTATTGTTTGGGGTTCGAATTTATACACCATTTTTGTGTTTCCTGTCTAGAGAATATCCTTTAGTATTTGTTGTAGAGCTGGTTTGGTGGTGCAGAATTCTCTCAGCTTTTGCTTGTCTGAGAAGCTTTTGATTTCTCCTTCATACTTGAATGAAATCCTTGCTGGGTACAATAATCTGGGCTGTAGGTTATTTTCTTTCATCATTTTAAGTATGTCTTGCCATTCCCTCCTGGCTTGAAGAGTTTCTATTGAAAGATCAGCTGTTATCCTTATGGGAATTCCCTTGTGTGTTATTTGTTGTTTTTCCCTTGCTGCTTTTAATATTTGTTCTTTGTGTTTGATCTTCGTTAATTTGAGTAATATGTGTCTTGGGGTGTTTCGCCTTGGGTTTATCCTGTTTGGGATTCTCTGGGTTTCTTGGACTTGGGTGATTATTTCCTTCCCCAGTTTAGGGAAGTTTTCAGCTATTATCTCCTCAAGTATTTTCTCATGATCTTTCTTTTTGTCTTCTTCTTCTGGAACCCCTATGATTCGAATGTTGTAGCGTTTAATATTGTCCTGGAAGTCTCTGAGATTGTCCTCATTTCTTTTAATTCGTTTTTCTTTTATTCTCTCTGATTCATTTATTTCTACCAATCTATCTTCTAATTCACTAATCCTATCTTCTGCCTCTGTTATTCTACTATTTGTTGCCTCCAGAGTGTTTTTAATTTCATTTATTGCATTATTCATTGTATATTGACTCTTTTTTATTTCTTCTAGGTCCTTGTTAAACCTTTCTTGCATCTTCTCAATCCTTGTCTCCAAGCTATTTATCTGTGATTCCATTTTAATTTCAAGATTTTGGATCAATTTCACTATCATTATTCGGAATTCTTTATCAGGTAGATTCCCTATCTCTTCCTCTTTTGTTTGGTTTGGTGGGCATTTATCCTGTTCCTTTATCTGCTGGCTATTCCTCTGTCTCTTCATCTTGTTTAAATTGCTGAGTTTGGGGTGTCCTTTCTGTATTCTGGCAGTTTGTGGAGTTCTCTTTATTGTGACTATTCCTCGCTGTGTGTGGGTTTGTACAGGTGGCTTGTCAGGGTTTCCTGGTTAGGGAAGCTTGTGTCAGTGTTCTGATGGGTGGAACTGTATTTCTTCTCTTTGTTCAGTCGCGCTGTGGGGAGGGAGGGAGGGATGCTGCAAGCAAATAACACTGGCGTCTGCTCGCAGTGTCTCAGCCACACTGGGTCTGCCCCCGCTCACTGCGCGTGTAGCCTCCCTGCCCACACTGCTCGGGCTCTAGGTTGTTCCGCTGGGAACAATCTGAGGCTGGCCCTGGGTTGTATGTACCTCCCAGGTCCAAGCCGCTCAGGTTCAGGCACTCGGGTAGTCCTCAGAGGCGCAGACTCAGTTGGGCCTGAGTATTGTGCTCTTCCCAGGTCCGAGCAGCTCAAGTGATGAGGTGTTTGGCGAGCGCCAATGCTGCGACTTATCGCCTCCCCGCCACTCGGTTATCTGGGCGCAAAACCGGCGCACCTTCTCAGGCAGATGTTAACCGTCCAGACCCCCAAGAAGTTTTAGTTAGCAAAGAAGCCTGCTTACAGTTTTATAGATAATGTCTCTCTGGGGCTGCGATTGCCCCCTTCCGGCTCTGGCTGCCTGTCACCGGAGGGCGAAGGTCTGCAGCCGGCTATCTCTGTTCAATTCTTTGTTCCGTGCGCGGGCCTGGCGGTCTTAGGTTCGGGCTGGCTTTTCGCGTGGTAGATATCCCACAGTCTGGTTTGTTAGCCCAAATTATTTCGCTCAGATAGTGCTTAGGGTATTCAGGCCAGATTCTTACTCTAAGCGATGCAGCCCGCGCTGCGCCTCCCTGCCCAGCCCCCGCTTGTTAATGGTGCCTGCAGGCGTCTGCGCTGCTTCTCCGCTGGGGGAGTTACCGTAGGACTCGCAATCTTCGAGTTTTAATTGTTTATTTATTTTTTCTTCCTGTTATGTTGCCCTCTGTGCTTCCAAAGCTCGGCACAGATTCGGCAGTGAGAAGGTTTCCTGGTGTTTGGAAACTTCTCTCTTTTTAAGACTCCCTTCCCGGGACGGAGCTCCGTCCCTCCCTCTTTTGTCTCTTTTTTTGTCTTTTATATTTTTTCCTACCTCCTTTCGAAGAGTTGGGTTGCTTTTCTGGGTGCCTGATGTCCTCTGCCGGCATTCAGAAGTTGTTTTGTGGAATTTACTCGACGTTTAAATGCTCTTTTGATGAATTTGTGGGGGAGACAGTGTTCTCCCTGTCCTACTCCTCCGCCATCTTGGCTCCTCCCGCCATTTCTATTCTTTATTGGGCCCATCTTGCATGAAATATTCCCTTGTTATCTCAAATTTTCTTGAACAGGTCTCTAGTCTTTCCCATTCTGTTGTTTTCATTCGTTTCTTTGTGTCATTCACTTAGGAAGGCTCTTTTATCTTTCCTTGCTATTCTCTGGAGCTCTGCATTCAGATGAGTGTAACTTTCCTTTTGTCCTTTGCCATTAGCATCTCTTCTTTTCTCAGTTGTTTGTAAGGCCTCCTCAGACAACAGCTTTGCCTTCTTGCATATCTTTTTCTTGGAAGTGGTTTTAGTCACCACCTCTTGTACAATGGTATGAACCTCAGTCCATAGTTCTGTGGGCACTCTGTCTACCAGATTTAGTCCCTTGAATTTATTCATCACCTACATTATATAATCACAAGGGATTTGATTTAGGTCATTCCTGAATAGTCTAGTGGTTTTTGCTACTTTCTTCGATTTGAGCCTGAATTTTGCAATAAGGAGCTAATGATCTGAGTCACAGTAGGCTCCAGGTCTTGACTTTGCTGACTGTATAGTGATTCCCAATCTTCGGCAGCAAAGAATATAATCAATCTGATTTCAGTATTGACCATCTGGTGATGTCCATGTGTAGAGTCCTCTCTTGTGGTGTTGGACAAAGGTGCTTGCTATGACCAGTGTGTTCTCTTGGCAAAACTCTGTTAACCTTTTCCCTGCTTCATTTTGTACTTCAAGGCCAAACTTGCCTGTTACTCCAGGTGTCTCTTGTCTTCCTAGTTTTGCATTAAAATACCCTCTGTGAAAAAGACATCTACTTTTGGTGTTAGTTCTAGGAGGTCCTATAGGTCTTCATAGAATCATTCAATTTCAGTTTCTTTGGCATTTGTGGTTGGGGCATAGACTTGGATTACTGTGATATTGAATGGTTTGCCTTGGAAATGAACAGAGATCATTCTGTCATGTTTGAGATTGCACCCAAGTACTGCATTTCAGACTCTTGTTGACTATGAGGGCTACTCCATTCCTTCTAAGGGATTCCTGCGCTTAGATATAATGTAGATATAATGGTCATCTGAATTAAATTTGCCCTTTCCCATCCATTTTAGTTCATTGTTTTCTAAAATGTCAATGTTTACTCTTGCCATCTCCTGTTTGATCATTTCCAATTTACCTTGATTCACGGACCTAACATTCCAGGTTCCTATGCAATATTGTTCTTTACAGCATCAGACTTTACTTGCACAACCAGACACAACCACAGCTCAGCATCATTTCCACTCTGGCTCAGGCTCTTCATTCTTTCTGGAATTATTTCTCCACTCTTTTCCAGTGGCATATTGGAGACCTACTGACTCAGTGGCCTCATCTTTCAATATCATACCTTTTTGTCTTTTCATACTTTATATGGGGTTCTCAAGGTAAGAATACTGAAGTGGTTTGCCATTCCTTTCTCCAGTGGACCATATTTTGCCAGGCCCTGACTAGCAGAGACATGTCCTTCTGGTGCTCTATGTAGCCAGATTACATGCCCGGTGCCCTGGTTGTCCCACTGCTGGTCCTCCTTGAGTGCGTAAACTTTCACCAGCTGTCAGAGACTGGTCTCCATTGCTGCTGGTGGACTGAGGCAGCGGCCCTGCTGGAGTCACCAGGAAGAGGGTCCAGGGAAGGCTGGAGCCACCATTGGAGGACGCCAAGGAGTGGAGGGCTCTCTGGCCTCCCTGCTGCCACTGGCTGCCCTGGGACTGACCCATTGACAGTGGGTCAGAGTGGAGAGTACCCTGTCCTCTCCTCTGCCATTGATATAAATTGATATATAATCTTTTTGGAGGCCTATTTTGACAGTAGTTATTAAATTTTTACATGCTATTGATACTAAAGACCATTCTCTCGAGTATTAGGTCAAACTATTTTAAATTTCTGTTTTTTTTAATATCAAAACTGGCTTAATTTCCACCAATTGCTTATGGTGCAACCCAGTGCTAGAGCAGGTTGAGTAATATTCCATTGTATGTGTACATATACATACAGTATGTATTGCTTCCATGTTTTGGCTATTGTACATAGTATTGCTACAAACATTAGGGTGCACGTATCTTTTCAAGTTAGAGTTTTCATCTTTTCCAAATATAAGGGCAATTTTTAGTAACTTTTCTATTTTAGAAAATTTCTAGATTTATGGAAAAGGTATAAAGACATTATAGAGAGTTCTCTTATAGTCTGCATCTTATTTCCCTGATTGCTAACATCTTATCTGTGTCGGAAATATTTGTTGTATTAGTGAATTAGTATTGATGGAATATTATTAATTCAAGACCATATTTTTAAAATTTCTTTAATTTTTTTCTTATGCTGTTCTATCCCAGGATCCAGTGCAAGATGCCATGTCAACATTCAGTAGCTGTTTTTGCATGGAATACTTTTGGCTGTGACCATTTCTCAGACTTACCTTGTTTTCAAGGACCTTGACAATTTTGAATAGTACTGGTCAGATATTTTGTAGAATGTGGTTCAGTCTGGGTTTGTCTTACTTTTTATATTTCCCATGAATAGACTGAGGATATGTGTCTTTGGAGAAAAGTCACAGATAAAGTGACATTTTCATCAAATCACATCAAGGATATGTATTCTCAACATGATTTATCATTGTTGATGCTAACCTTGGTCATGTGGCTCAGATAATATTTGTCCACCACAGTTTCCAAATTAATTACTCCTTTGCCCCCTTTTCATCCTGTATTCTTTGGAAGGGAGTCACTAAGGACCGGTGGGAAGGAAGGATGTGATGTTCCACCAGCTCCACCATATTAAGGGGAGAGTATCTACATAAATTTTGGAATTCTTTACACCGGGCATTTTTTTATTCTCAGTCATTTATTTATTTACTCAATCATTTATTTATATGAGTATGGACTCAAGGTATTTATTTTATGCTTTGAGTCATAATCCAATAATGTGTTATTTGCTTAATTGTTAGAATGGTTCCAGTTCTGGCCATTGGGGGATTTTTCAATTGATTTCTGTTCCCCTTTTACATGCTCCCATCGGTGTGTATATGTGTGTGCTTATGTGTGCGTGTGTGTGTGTATGTATGTGTGCATGTTTAATATAGCATTTCCTACTTTTTGTATTAATTATGCTCCAGGCTCATATTGTATATTCCCCAGGCCTAGAATCAATCATTCTTTTCAAGGAGCTCTGGTTCTGTGCTGGATGTGTTCATTGCACCTAAGTCTTCCCAGGCAACATTTTGCTGTAAGTATTGCTGAATCTCTCCATCTGTATTTATGTTAAATTGAACATGAGTTCACGCTGGAGGCACCACATCCAATCCATAACCATGTGGGTTCTTCTAGCTATTCCCCTTGCTTCTATGTAAACTTCCCCCCGCCCCAACAGTGAGGCTCCTGGCTCTGTCATTTGGCATCCATTTACTTATCTGTTCAATTCCAGCATAATCTAGGGTTTCACAATTATCAACCTATACCCCTGAAAGAAACAATGCTACCTACTGAAGTACAGTGCTTACATGCAGTTTCTTTTTTTTTTCTCCACTTATTTCCAAAGTTGCTTACATCAGAACATTTTCCACACCCTTCTCTGAGAGGTTGAGGGTTCCCTGGTGGTTCAGATGGTAAAGAGTCTGCCTGCAATGCGGGAGACCCAGGTTCGACCCTTGGGCCAGAAAGATCCCCTGGAGAAGAAAATGGCAACCCACTCCAGTATTCTTGCCTGGAAAATTCCATGGGCAGAGGAGCCTGGTAGGCTACAGTCCATGGGGTCGCAAAGAGTTGGACACAACTGAGTGACTTCTCTTCACTTCTCTGAGAGTTTATATTACACATTTGTAATACAGTTAGATTCTCTTGCCACAGTTTGCATTCCATTTTGGGATCCCTGACCTCCTTGAATTTTTGTTTGTATATATTAAAGTTCACTTCCTGTGGTGAAAGATTCTATGAGGTTTGACAAGTACATGGTAATATGTGTCTGACACTATAGTATCAAGCAAAATAGTTATAGCACTAAAAATTCCTCTGTGCTTCAACCAATCAACACTTCCCTCATCCCAAGACCCTGACAATCACTAATCTGTTTTCCTTCTCCATAATTTTGTCTTTTTCAGAATGTCATGTAAATGGAATCATAAAGTATGCTGCCTTTTCAAGACCAGCTTCTTTCACTTAGTGATATTCTTACAATTCATATATGTTGTTTTTTGGGTTGATAGTTCATCCACTTATATCACTGGGTAATATTCCATTATACTAGTATACAAGGGTTTATTCATTTATTCATGTATTCAAATACATCTAGGTTGCTACCAGTTTTTAATGGTGGTAAATAAAGCTGATTTATAATTCATTCATGTGCAGATTTCTGTATAAGTTTCAAATCAGTTGGGTAAAACTGGAGTTATTCTCTAGCAAGCTATGTTTAGCTTATAAGAAACTGCCAACATATATCTCAAAGTGGTTGTAACATTTTGCTTTCCCACCAGCAATAAATGGGAGTTACTGTTGGTCCACATATTCATCAGTGATGGATACTGTCAGATTTTAGGTTTTAGCCATTCCAGTAGGTGTACAGTAGTACGTCATTACTGTTTAATTTCTATTTCCTTAAAGATACATGACATTGAGGATGTTTTCATATGCTTATTTGCCACCTGCATATTTTCAGTGGTGAGCTGTTTATTCAGTTTTTTTTGCTTATTATTGTTTTCTTAGTATAAAGTTGTTTTCTTAGTATAGAGGACTGAGATACTTTATTATTATGTGATTTTGTGTATTTGGATATTAGTCATTTATTAGCTGAGTGATTTGCAAATGTTTTTTTAATCTGTGATTTTTCATCCTAACAGTATTTTTTTTTTTTTTTTTTTTTTTTTGCAGAACACTGCTTTTTAAAATTTTTTAAAAAATTAAATAAATTCCACTTTTTGCCTGTGGATGCTGCCAGGTAAGCATCACTGAAGCCTCTTCCTCTCCATTGCAATCAAGTCTAAGTCAGAGTTTCCCAAAGAGTCCGAACAGCTGCAGAAGTTCATTGGAGGACTGAGCTTTGCAACAACCAATGAGAGTCTGAGGAGCCATTTTGAGCAATGTGGAATGCTCACAGACTGTGTGGTCATGAGGGTTCCAAGCACCAAGTGCTCCAGAGGCTTCAGATTTGTCACACAGGCCACTGTGGAGGAGGTGGATGTGGCCATGAATGCAAGACCATACAAGGTAGATGGAAGAGTTGTGGAACCTAGGAGGGCTGTCTCCAGAGAAGATTCTCAAAGAGCTGGTGCACACTTAACTGTGAAAAAGATGTCTGTTGGTGGCATTAAAGACAACACTGAAGAACATCACCTGAGGGGTTATTTTGAACAGTTTGGTAAAATTGAAGTGGTTGAAATCATGAATGATTGAGGCAGTGGCAAAGAGAGAGGCTTTGTAACATTTGATGACCATGACTCCGTAGACAAGATTGTCATTAGAAATACTACACTGTCAATGGCCACAACTGTGAAGTAAGAAAAGCCCTATGTAAGCAAGAGATGGCTAGTGCTTCATCCATCCAGAGAGGGTGAAGTGGTTCTGGAAACTTTGGTGGTGGTTGTGAAGGTAGTTTTGGTGGGAATGATAACTCTGGTCATGGAGAAAACTTCAGTGGTCGAGGTGGCTTTGGTGGCAGCCATGGTGGTGGTGGTGGATATGGTGGCAGTGGGGATGGCTGTAATGATGGAGTCAGCTTTGGAGGTGGCAGGAAGCTACAAGGATTTTAGTAATTACAACAATCAGTCTTCAATTTTGGACCCATGAAAGGAGGAAACTTTGGAGGCAGAAGTTCTGACCCCTATGATGGAGGTCAATGCTTTGCTAAACCATGAAACCAAGGTGGCTATGGTGGTTCCAGCAGCAACAGTAGCTATGGCAGTGGCAAATGGTTTTAATTACTGCCAGGAAACCAAGCTTAGCAGGAGAGGAGAGCCAGAGAAGTGACAGCTTCTCCACTAAAGCAGGTTGTAAATACATTTCAAAGGGAACCTGGCATTACCTGAAGGAATTCTAACTTCATAGTGTTGGTATAATTTATCAAAATGGCTTCAGAGTAGACAGACTTTACATAGCATGTTAAAAAAAAGAGAGACATACATTTATTCAATGTCATGATCAGCCTATTACATTTAGCAATCAACAGCATGGGTGCAAAAAAAAAAAAAAAAAAAAATCGACATTAAAACCCTTTGTTGAAATGCTTTACACTTTCCTTAGAACAGAAAATGAAATAACCTGTTATACAACTGGTCACAAGAATAGTCCTCAAGTTTTTTGCCCATACACATGAGTATTGTCTAAAGCATTTCTTCTTTGTAGCAGCTAGGCCCTGCCGCAGATTTGTGAACTCAGCCAGGAATGAAGCTTGTGTATCATCCATTATTATGTGTAAACAAAAAAAGATTTAATACCCTCAAAAAATTAATAAATTCCAACTTATACATATATTTTTCTTCCATGGGTTTGCTTTCAGTGTTGAATTATATCTAAATTGCAGGTAATGCAGAGTTTTTCCTATGTATTCTTCTAGAAGTTTTGTAACTTTGCATTACATTTAGGTCAATGGTATATTTTGAATTAATATTTGTGGAAAATGTGAGATCTATGTCCAGTTTCTTTATTATTTTTTCTTTCTTTCTTTAAAAAGATGGGGGCTTCTTATTATTCCAGTACCATCAATGGAAAAGACTATGCTTGTGTTATATTATATTGTCTGTTTGCTTTTGTCAAAAATCAGTTGACTTTATCTGTGTGGGGCTATTTCTAAGTTCTCTGTTTATTCCTTTGGCTATGTCTATTCTTTCACCAATGCCATGCTCTCTAGATTACTGTTGCATGATAGTGAATCTTGAAATTGAGTGTTTGCTTTCCTACTGTACAATTATTGGAAGTGGTTTGTTGTTACCACCAAAAAAAGTGTTAGTATTTTGATAGTGTTGTATTAAGTCAATATATGAATTTGGGGAAAAAACCGACTTCTTTACTACTAAGAAAAGTAGTAGTTGAGTTTTCCAATCCATGAACACAAATCTCTCCATTTACTTAGCTTTTTTTTCAATCAGCATTTTTTTGTTTAAAATTTTTGTTACAATTGTAAATGGAATTTTAAAATTTAATATTCCAGTTTTCTTTGTTATTATATAGGAAATCAACGGATTTTTTAAAAACATACTGACTTTATATCAGCTACCATGCTGTATTTATTAATTATTTTTCATTGTCTATCCATTTTATTGGTTATTTTTCAGGCTATCTACACAGACAGTCTATCACCTTTGAGTAAAAACTGTTTCATTCTTTCTTTTAAATTTTGTGTATCTTTATTTTTCTCTTCCTCATCTTATTGAATGTTAGGACTTCCAGTACAGTGCTGAATAGGAACTCAGAAAGAAGATATTCTTGTCTTACCCCTGAATTTATGTGAAAAGAGTTAGTCCTGCTCCACAAACGATGATATTAGCCATAAGGTTTTTATTTTATTTTTTTTGTTGTTTTCTTTCCATTTTATTAATTTTTTTTAAAAAATTGGAGTTTAATTGCATTACAATGTTGTGTTATTTTCTTTAAATATGCATAACTTTTGTTAAGTTGTTATATTTCTAGTTTTCTTTTAAAGTTTTTATTATAATTGATTACTTTTTTCAAATGGTTTTCTGCAATTATTTCTGCAGTTATTCCATAAAAAGTTACAGAAGGACCCCAAAGGAATATTTGGTGAACTCAGAATTTCCTTACTAACCATTTAATGTGCAGGGATCAGCAGTAATAACTTCCCTCCTTAGTGGCTAATAGTGGTAATATATGTCTTCTTTCTTTTCCTTATCTAGCCTGCATAGAGGTATCAATTTTATTGATTTTTCAAAAAACCAGCTTTTGATTCAGACTTTTTTTTTTTTTTTTTAGTTTTACTGTTTTTAAATCCATTGATTCTTTTGTTCTAATTTTTCATTATTTCTTTTCCTCTTATTGTTTTAGAGCTTTGTTTTGTAGTTTCCTAAAGGTGTGGCCAGTGTACTTTCTGCAAAATCAAGTTTTATAATGATAAATGTGATGGGGGTTCTGATACACACCTGGGATTTGACATTGCTTTAGTGATGCAGAAGGCAGAGGGGACAGCAGTCATCAGCTGCCTCTGATATTTCAACCTTAGGTAATAGACCAACACGGATCATGTTGCTAAGAGTGTAGATGAGGAAAACAGAGGGCTAAGAACAAATTAAAGGTCTGTATAAAGTTAATATGGTTTCAAAGGCACATTCAACTTCTAAGTCCTTTTGAGAGAAAGGACCATTCTGCACATGACTTCCACATATTCCTGCTGATACAACAGTTCCAGGATGGTATCAGAGTTGAATCATTACTTAGTGAATTCATGATTTCAGACCATCCAGAGGATGAGTAGAATCCTCAGTTAACCATGAATGCCTAACAATCTGAACTGAGCAGAAAAGGGTCCTTCCACAGAAATGATGCTACTCATGGCTGCCATGATTTTGCTACCTCAAGCTGATTTACAGGACCATGTGACAGTGTTATATATTTACATAGATGTAGAATAGAATACAGAGAAGGCAAAGGCACCCCACTCCAGTACTCTTGCCTGAAAAATCCCATGGATGGAGGAGCCTGGTAGGCTGCAGTCCATGGGGTCTTTAAGAGTCGGACACGACCGAGCGACTTCTCTTTCCCTTTTCACTTTCATGCATTGGAGAAGGAAATGGCAACCCACTCCAGTGTTCTTGCCTGGAGAATCCCAGGGAGGGGGGAGCCTGGTGGGCTGCCGTCTCTGGGGTCGCACAGAGTTGGACACGACTGAAGCGACTTAGCAAGTAGCAGAATAGAATAAAGTTCAAAACTCTGATTAAGACAACAGTCTGGATGTCTCCTGGGGCTATCATTGCTGAGGTCTTATTAATGCTGGGTCCTCACTCCACCTCAATAGAGGATGTGTGCTTTCACTGTGTTCTCAATCTTCTACTTTGAAAATGTCAAATTTCATCAAGTGTTGTATGTATTTCCAATATCCATTTTGAAGGAGCATGACTTCTATACAGACTTCTATTATTTCTTTGTTTCATTCTCTTATTCTTTGTTTATTTTGAAAATATCGAGTGTTTACCATGCATTAGATTCTGTTCTTCCTTAGCTACTTCTTAGAATAGGAGACAGATTAAAAAAAAAAAACAAATAAAAAGATATGTAATATGATTGTGATGAAAGAATCTGCCTGCAATGCAGGAGACACAAATTTGACCCCTGGGTGGGGAAGATCCCCTGGAGGAAGAAAATGGCAACCCACTCCAGTATTCTTGCCTGAAAAATCCCATGGACAGAGGAACCTGAGGGGCTATAGTCCAAAGGGTCACAAAGAGTGGACACTACTGAGTGATTAAGCAAGCAAGCAAAGAAAGCAATGATTGTGATTATGCTACAACAATTCTGTAACTGGGATTGATGTGACCGTGTGCTCATGTGTTAGGCAGGAAGTTAAGAAAGGGTATTTTGGGGAAGTGATGCTTAAACAAAGACTTGATTGAAGTGAAGGGGTGAGCATTGTAAAACTTGAAGGATTAAGGGTTCTAGGCAGTGGGGAGCCCTAAGTAAAAATAAGCAGGACATCTTGAGGGAGCTCCTCCAATGACCCTGGCCCTGGAGGCCAAATCCAGTTGTGGTGGTAGGAACAGCAGGCAGGCAAAGAGCCTGTAGCATCTTCAAGACCACATAGAGTTTAGATGCAACATGGTGGGAGTGTTTTGAACAGAAGAGTGAATGATCACTCTAGCAGCTGTGAAGAGAATCATTATTGACAACTTTGTTCTGCTTTGGGTAAAACAAAACACTGATATGCAGCATTTTGCTTGGAGCTCAGAATGACTTGAACAGATACTGCAATAAAAACAAGAGTGGAAAAGTCCTGCTATTCTTCAGCTGAGTGTTTTTAACAAATTTTATGGACTGAATCTAAAGGCTGGGGTGTTAAAATAATTAAAGAGATAGAGAGGATTATTAGTGAAAATGACGAATGATTTTAGTCTTGTCTTATAACTGAGCTAATGGCCAGGATTGGATATCAGCTGGGATGAGAAGTAATTGTGCTCTTGCGCTTGGAGAGAGTCAATGAATGCATCCTCAAGAACGGGTGCTGACAGGAAGTGACTTGGGACCTGGGACCGTGGGGTCCCCTGAGTCCTAGTTCTGAAACTTTGTGAGACGAGCTTCTTGGACCTCTACCATTGATATCTCCTTTACTGTTACGTCTTTTAGTTATTGCCTCAGCCGTGTTGAAACATGGATGCTGTCTATTCCTGGAAGGACAAATAATCCCATCATTAATCCCATAGTAGAGTATGTATAGATAGTTGAAGGTTTGTAACTGCTTTAAATAAAGAATTATAAAGGCTGGGTGGTGATGTCCTGTTACTGAGCTCCTATACTAAAGAACTTGAGGAGATCTATATCATTCACCTACGCAATTCCTCTGTGCTTAAAGTTCATCAAATTCAATGCTCATTGTCAGGATAACAGAACAAGATAAACTAAATGTGTCACAAGTAGGTTCTTTCACATCATTTGGTCCTGTGATTTTTTCCAGCATGCAGTTTAGTCTACTTCTCCTTTAATGTATAAATATTCTAAGGTTTGCATCATGTTTTGTATTTATAATCTGTGAATTTTTCTACCATTCCTACCACATCGTTTCTTATTTATTTATATTTTGTTTTTACAGTGTATTTAATAAAGAGATTATCTAGAGCAGTTGAACACTACTCTCATATTCTATGATAATGTGCACAGTGTATTTTTTCTATTTCAGTTCAGTTCATTTCAGTCGCTTAGTCATGTCCAACTCTTTGCAACCCAGTGGACTGCAGCACTCCAGGCTTCCATAAATATTAGAGAAATAACTCATTATGGATAGTGTAGCTGTCCATTAATTTACCTGCTTTTTTTATTCATTCATTTCCTTATTTATTTACTGTCTTACATTTAATAGACATCTGGCATGTATCTGTAAGAATACTAGAGGACACGTGTACAAAGATGAGTAAGGTATAGTTAGATGAGCTGACCTTCTAGTAGAGATAATTATAATAGAATTTAATGAGGGCTTTGTGACAAAGGAATAAAATGCAGAAGTAGCATAGATGTGGGAAGCATTTCTTACTAGGAAGAATAAGGAAGGAAAGTCTTTTGAAAAGAAACAACACTGAGGAAGATTTTCAAAGTGAACTAGGATTTGTTCATGTAGAGGATCAAGATGACCCTAAAGGGAACAGAGGCATACAAATACAAGGCATAATCAGGAGAAACCAAATTTTTCCCATGGAATTGAAGTATGAGATAGTAATTAGGGACTGAAAGGTTGATTGGAGCCATTTAGTAAAGACTCTTTATGCTTTGCTAAGGAATTCAGATTTTAGTTTATAAATCATGAATAGTCAATCAATATCTTAGTACATTTGGGCTGCCATAACAAAGGTGGCTTATAAACAACATAAATGCATTACAGTTCTGGAGGCTGGTAAGTCCAAGAACACAGTGCCAACTGATTCAGTGTCTGGTGAGAGCCTGTGCTTTCCCTGTGACCTCACATGGTGGAAGGAGTGAAAGGAATCTTTAGTTCAGTTCAGCCGCTCAGTCATGTCTGACTGTTTGCGACCCCATGAATCGCAGCACACCAGGCCTCCCTGTCCATCGCCAACTCCCAGAGTTTACTCTAACTCACGTCCATTGAGTTGGTGATGCCATCCAGCCATCTCATCCTCTGTCGTCCCCTTCTCCTCCTGTCCCCAATCCCTCCCAGCATCAGAGTCTTTTCCAATGAGTCAACTCTTCGCATGAGGTGGCCAAAGTACCGGAGTTTCAGCTTTAGCATCATTCCTTCCAAAGAAATCCCAGGGCTGATCTCCTTTAGAATGGACTGGTTGGATCTCCTTGCAGTCCAAGGGACTCTCAAGAGTCTTCTCCAACACCACATTTCAAAGCATCAATTGTTCAGTGCTCAGCTTTCTTCACAGTCCAACTCTCACATCCATACATGACCACTGGAAAAACCGTAGCCTTGACTAGAAGGACCTTTGTTGGCAAAGTAATGTCTCTGTTTTTCAATATGCTATCTAGGTTGGTCATAAATTTTCTTCCAAGGAGTAAGCATCTTTTAATTTCATGGCTGCAGCCACCATCTGCAGTGATTTCAGAGCCCCATAAGATAAAGTCTGACACTGTTACCACTGTTTCCCCATCTATTTCCCATGAAGTGATAGGACCAGATGCCATGATCTTCATTTTCTGAATGTTTATCTTTAAGCCAACTTTTTCACTCTCCTCTTTCACTTTCATCAAGAGGGATTCTTAGGGGTCTCTTTTTTATAACACACTGATCTCATTCATCAGGACTCTGCTTCATGACCTAAACACCTCCGCCGAGCCCCACCTCCAAACATCATCACATTTGGGATTAGGTTTCAATTTATGAATTTTGGTGGAGCAGAAGTATGGTCATTAGCATTCAGTAAAGGTCTGACCACAGTTAAGGACTAGATTGCATCTCCTCAATTCATACGCTGAAGCCCTAACCTCCAACACAACTGTATTTGGAGATAATGCTTTATAGGTAAGAGGTAATTAAGATTTCATGAGGCCAACAGCTTTCATTGAATGTGATACTGTCATGTTAATTATAATCATGCTGTACTTTATATTCCTAGTACTTATTTATCCTATAATTAGGAGTTTGTACCTTTTGACCACACAACTTAAAGTGGCTCAGCTGGTAAAGAACTTGCCTGCCAATGCAGGAGATACAAGAGACCCAGGTTCAATTCCTGGGTTGTGAAGATCCCCTGGGAAGGAAACAGCAACCCATCTCAGTATTCTTGCCCAAGAAATTCCACAGACAGAGGAGTCTGGTGTGCCACGGTCCATGGGGTCACAAAGAGTTGGACACAACTGAGTGTGAACATGCACCTTTTGACCAACTTTATCCAGTTCCCCTTCCCTCACCCCTACCTTGGATAATCACAAATCTGATCTTGTCAAGTTTAGTCTTTTTTGTTTTATTAGTAGATTCTGAGTTATCACAAGGAAAACAATTTTTTTTCTATTTAATGTTGTATCTATATGGGATTATGGATATTTTCTAAACTTATGTGATAATCATTTCATGTATATGTAGGTCAAATTATTATACTGTACACCTTAAACTTAACAGATGGCTATATGTCGATTATAATCACAATAAAATTGAAAAAAATTAAAAAGGAAGGAAAAAAAAAGATTAAATGAGGCCATAAGAATGGGGCCTTAATCTAATACAACTTGTGTTATATTTAAAACACATTAGAATATAATACATTATATTAGAAAGAGACAACAGGATGTGCATGAGCAGGGGAAAGCCCATGTGAGCAATGATGAGAAGGCGGCTGTCTGCAAGCCAAGGAGGGAGCCAGAGAAGCCAAACCTGCCAACACCCCAATCTTGGGCATCCAGCCTCCAGGACTGTGAGAAAACAAATATCTATTTTTTAAGCCACCTAGTCTGTAGTGTCTCATTATAGCAGCCCTAGACTGCTATTAAGACAATTACTAAATTATTTCACAATTTTTTTCTGCTCTTTGACCTCAATTATTGCTCTTTCCGGTCATCTTTCTGTCTCCTTCCTCACTACTTCTTTCCTGTTTTTCTTCTTTGGCTCACTTTCTTTCTTAGTCTCCTTAAATGCTCTCTTTCTAGATGTTGGTATTCTCCTGGTGTTTGCTGGTGGTGATGTTGTGTCTTCAACCTGTCTCATTCTCAGTCTATGTGTCTCCTTGGTCAATTTTATCTGATTCTGTGATTTAAATACTGCTCGTACACTGATGACTTTAAATCCTGGCCTTAAGTTTAGACTTTCCTTCTGAGCTCCTGACTGATATAGACAGCTCCCCATTCCACGTCTTCACATACACTACTCACACAAGTGGCTTAAATACAGCACATTCCAAAATGAATTATGATATTTCATTCACCATCTGTTTCTATTTGTGTGACCTAATTCAGAATATATTATAGCCATTTACTCAGTCACCTAAACTGAAATTATGAGAGTCATCTGTACTCCTCCAGTAGTCCACATCCGCACACAGGTTCAATTAATCACCAGATCCAAAGGCATTCTCTGTATAGCACTTCTACTGTTGGGTTTTCTGGTTAATTCCTTTGGTACTGCTTTAAATTAAACATAAACTGATTCTTAGACACCCTGGCCTTTCTAATCAGGGGGGGCATTTCATTCTATGTATACCTGTGATGGATTCATTTTGATATTTGGCAAAACTAATACAATTATGTAAAGTTTAAAAATAAAATAAAATTAAAAAAAAATAAAGTTAGTTATTTTCTAATATCTTATAATTTGAGATACTGACTCAGTAGAAGATCTCTATGATTGGACAATTTAAATTCTGTTTAGTTTTTGATGTTTCATGTACTGTAGGGTTTCCTACCCAAGATGAATAATCACTGTGAAGTTGACATATATGCCTCCAGGGTTATTTCAGCTTAAAAATTTTAGACTGCTTAGTGTGATATTGAATCATTAAGGATCATTAATATGGCTCAACTTCCTAAAATAAGATACATAATTTTCTCTTATAATGTGATCTTTACCTTATAATTTACACGTGTGACTCAGAGTGAAATTTAAATAATGCCTTTTGGAAACTCTTGGTGCACTATCTTCCTTAAGCAAAGCTGCAAGAGCAACATAACAGCTAGTTCAGTTCAGTTCAGTTAGTTAGAAATGAATTAACATGTTCATTCACCTAACCCACTTGGTCAGTCACCATTGCCTAGAATAAAATTTTAACTTCCAGAATCTTCTAACTTTTTTTTTTTGTTTGTTTTTAATTTTTTTTTTTAATTTTATTTTGTTTTTAAACTTTACAAAATTGTATTAGTTTTGCCAAATATCAAAATGAATCCTCCACAGGTATACATGTGTTCCACATCCTGAACCCTCCTCCCTCCTTCCTCCCCATACCATCCCTCTGGGTCGTCCCAGTGCACCAGCCCCAAGCATCCAGTATCGTGCATCGAACCTGGACTGGCAACTCGTTTCATACATGATATTATACATGTTTCAATGCCATTCTCCCAAATCTCCCCACCCTCTCCCTCTGCAACAGAGTCCATAAGACTGATCTATACATCAGTGTCTCTTTTGCTGTCTCGTACACAGGGTTATTGTTACCATCTTTCTAAATTCCATATATATGCGTTAGTATACTGTATTGGTGTTTTTCTTTCTGGGAGCCTATTATACAGAGTGAAGTAAGCCAGAAAGAAAAACACCAAAATACAGTATACTTCTAACTTTTTAGTTCATTTCTTTTTCCTGAAAGATAGACTCAGATCTGCTTTATAGTTCCATTCATTTCTTTTTCCTGCTCTATTTTTGCTTTTCTAGGTCATAAATCTGGTAAAAGTTCAAACGTCTTGGTCTTCACAATTCACGAGTGGTGGTAGTTCAGATCTTTCAGCCTGCGATATAGTAGTGTGTCAACTGAATGTGAAAAGAAAGCCATAAACTTTCGAACTAGAAGCCAAATGTACACAAATAAAAGCTCTCTTATTTCTTCTGTAGTTCCAGCCCTTACTAAGGAGTTTCTTATATCATTTTCATGGATTTTGTGAAGCTTCAGCAATGTACTGTGAACCATTCAGTTGGAACATGGGAAAAAAGCTACTGAGAAAATGCAAATATCAATAGGTATCATTTTTATCAATCATTTTTATTCATAGCTGACTTCTAAGTTGTATCGTATTTTTCATCGGATATATATGATTTTGCATTGCTGTTGTTTTTATAGATGGGAAACAATCATTGGACTAATTGGTTGGGCAAATCAATAAGGTAGTACAGATTGCTTGTCTGTGACAGAAAGAAAAGCTATGATTCTGAAAGCACAGCATTTCTGTATCTATAAAGAAGAATTACTGGTATGCAAATAATAAAGAAGCTAATTAGAACTGTTTACCTCATGCTTGAAGTTGCAGTGAAAATTGGCAAAAGGAGGAGTGGACATTTCCCCCCACCCCCTTACCCTTCCACTATCAAATATAATTTAGACCTCAAAAGTAAGCCATGGCAGTTCAATACCTTCAGTCTTGACATCATGAATAGAACAACCCTTCTGTCTCCCACTATGACTTAGCCAGTTGAAAAGAAAGCACAAATAAAAGCAAGTGACTCCCAGATTTGGTGCTTGCTTTCAGTGCTGCTGTAGCTTTAGGCTTCCACAAGATGCCAGTGTTTAGAGTACAGTCATTTCTGAATAGATGGTTGGTGAGCACCATCCAGTTACTGAAAGGAAAGGCAATGGTGCTGGGAAAGGAAACGCTGTCCATATACTTTTTCTCTAGATACCTGTATTACATACAAAAGAAATCATGAATTATTGACAGTAAAGCCCTTGAGAATGAAAAAATATAGAGGAATCATCCTTTAAGCAAGAGAGACGGAACAGTTATCTTCACATCACTATCTGCTCTCTCATGATGTGTGACACAGCACAGGATGAAGTACTATCAGCCCTCTGTGTCCACATGTTCCACATGTTCAAAAAAAAATGACTTCCAGAAACCTCCAAAATGTAACACTTTAATTTTTGTGCAACAGCAACTATTTACATAACATTTACATGCATTAAGTTTTATAAATTATACAGAGATAAAGTATATGGGAGGATGTATGTAGGTTATATGTCAACATTATGCTATTTCATATAGGAGACTTGAGCATCTATGGATTTTGGTATTGGAAGGTTATTCCTGGAACCAGTCCATCATGGATACAATGAGAATGACTGTATATTATGTATTTAAAATTTTGGATCCTTGGATAAAAAAATGATTGGATTGAAATCTTTGTACTCTTTCTTAACTGTATTTTTCCTAAGCAAGTGAGCTAACTCCTCCAAGTGTCAATTTCTCATACACAAAATGAGTAAAATTACCTGCTTGATCCATTTGTTGTAAGGATTAAAGAAGAGAATGTATTTTAGCACTTACTGAGCACTCAGGAGACGGCAATGATGATCAACAAAATGGAGTTTCCTCTAGAGTAAGTTTATAATTCCTTTTCATAAATGAACAAAAAGTCCCAGTAAGATGCATTCCCTCTAAAGTTAGAGAGTCTTCAACTACATCCATAAGTCTCACTGTTCTAATTTGTATTTTCTTATAGAAGCCTGGATCTAGAATAAGGATATTTAAAACAGATTTATCAAAACAGTAAAGTGAGAGCTACCATTTATTGAATATAGATTATGCCCCACATTTTGTATGTGCTTTATCAGATCAGATCAGTCGCTAAGTCATGTCCGACTCTTTGCAACCCCATGAATTGCAGCCGCCAGGCCTCCCTGTCCATCACCAACTCCCGGAGTTCACCCAGACTCATGTCCATCAAGTCAGTGATGCCATCCAGCCATCTCATCCTCTGTCGTCCCCCTTCTCCTCCTGCCCCCAATCCCTCCCAGCATCAGAGTCTTTTCCAATGAGTCAACTCTTCGCATGAGGTGGCCAAAGTACTGGAGTTTCAGCTTTAGCATCGTTCCTTCCAAATAAATCCCAGGGCTGATCTCCTTCAGAATGGACTGGTTGGATTCCTTGCAGTCCAAGGGACTCTCAAGAGTCTTCTCCAACACCACAGTTCAAAAGCATCAATTGTTCGGCGCTCAGCCTTCTTCACAGTCCAACTCTCACATCCATACATGACCACAGGAAAACCATAGCCTTGACTGGATGAACCTTTGTTGGCAAAGTAATGTGCTTTATAGGAAAGTTTTAAAAAAAACTTACTAAATCACATAACTTAGAAACTACAAAGGCAGTATTCAAATCCATATCAAAACTCATGCTCTTAACCACTTTTGACAAAATTCTTTTTAAATTGAAGTTTTCCTTCTAAGCTCTAGAGCAGCTTAGTACCAGCAATGTTGATATATCTGTATCTGAGGTGAAATTTGGTATAAAGTTGGGGGATAAAATGGAAAAAATTATGGGAAACAAAAACAACCGTGTTTCCAAGTTATTTTTGGGATTAGATCAAACTATCTCAGCTCTTGCCTATGAGTTCTGATTTCTCTGCAATAGAAATTTGAGGATGCTCCTTGGAAACCAGCTTTTCTGTGACTTAATATACTTATCCAGTATGGACCCTCACAACTGCAGTTTGCCCCAGATCACTCCATTGTCTAAGATCCATTCAAAGAAAAAGACACGATAGCAATTTCTCAAATGCTGATACGAGTGATGTACCACTCTATACCAAGTTGGACTTTTAGGATGTATCCAACTTGCATACTATTTAGAGTTAAATCTTGACCATGTGTGACCTTCAATGCCCACTCTGTTTTTAGTAAACAATACTACAGATTATATGCTTGGTCCATGTGAAACCACTATCAAACATGTGTGGTGAAAATCTTTCTGACTCTGCATATATGCAGCCATTTTTACGATTGGTTATTGAAGCTGAAAGAATATTTGTTAGCATCATGCACATTCAGTTTTGAAAAGGAAAGTGTTATTGGGCCCTGGGCACTTCCCCAAACTCAAAATTCCTTTGTATCGAAAAGCTTCAGCAATCTCATACAAGCCTCTTTCTCAGCTCCTTACTGATGATTTGATGAGCTTTGATCTTCTGTATAAAGCTGCAATCCCTTTTGAGCAAGCAAACAAACAAAAAAAAACCAGACGAGAAGAAAAGCTGGCTTTTCACAAGGCTGAAGGAAAATGGTACCCCAGGAGTGAGCGTGAGAGACTGAAACAGATCAAACATGCCTTTTGGTTATGTATTATTAATGTGACAGATGACGGTAAGATTGAACCTGTCTCTCAATGCGAAATTAAGGAAGTAAAGCAAGGAACCTACAGTTTGTATAGAATGGGGAGGTGTTACAGTTGGGGTTTCTTGCTTTTCTTGTGAGGAAGGAGGAACATAGCTATGGGGAAGGATATATAATATGTTCAATGTATAGATAGCATGTGTATACATACTCTATAGGATATCTTGTATATAATGTATATATGTGTATGGATATGAATGTATATGAACACACATATTAAAAAAAACAACTAGATGACTGGTTTTATACCAGTTTTCCTAGTTTTATCTCATTACTTTTGATATAGCTTTGCTCTAATTGGTACATAAATAACAATTTGGCACAGACCTGAATGAGAAAAAAAAAAAAAGACACCCTATTCTGAGAAGCTGGTCTTAAAATCTCAAAACTTATTTACACATTGAGGTCAGTTAGAGGTAGTGTAGGAACATCACTGAAGCTGGAAAGTTGGGGAGAAGAGTTTTACGATTTGATTAAAAAACCATCTGAGTACT
>NW_020867229.1:0-14596 GCF_003369695.1 Bos indicus x Bos taurus | reverse complement strand
TTGCTTCTTGCAGATATTTCAGGGCCAGTTGCTTCCCGGTGAGGGGCCAGCTCTCTGAGTTCCTCTGAGAATTCTGCACTCTGTCCTTCACTCCTTCTCTCCTGAACTAACCACAGCAGAATGAGACTGCATGCATGACTAGTATGTAAGCTCTGTGAAGACATTTCTTCCTCTCTTTGTTGCTTTTTCAGCACTGTCGTGTCTGACTCTTTGCTACCCCATAGATTGTAGCCTGTCAGGCTCCTATGTCCATGGGATTCTCCAGGCAAAAGTACTGGAGTGAGTTGCCATTTCCTTCTCCAGGGGATCTTCTCAACCCAGAGATCGAAGTGGCATCCCCTACACCGGCAGAACAGGTTCTTTACCACTGAGCCACCAGGGAAGATGATTTCCTCTCTTACTCTCCCGGTATTCCTAGTTCCTAGTACAGAATCAGGCAGATATAATTTTAAATAAATATTTGTTAGATTGAACTAAAATGAACTGAATTGGATAGGATTAAATATATTTAAGTTAAATTTACAATTGGAGATACTCAAAATTTTTTATTTTGATCAAAACTGAATTTGGTGATTTCTTTCATTTTAAAAGACTGATAAACACCTGTGCTCAGATCTCCATAGGTTCTCCACACCTTTCTCCTATAAAGGAATTATTTTCTGTTCACCTCAATCTTTTTACTTACAAGAGTTGGCTCAACACAGATCTTAAAAATTCCTGTGGCTACTCAGTGGTTATGTGTGTGCTAAGTCACTCAGTTGCGTCTGAGTCTTTTTGACCCTGTGGACAGTAGACTGCCAGGTTCCTCTGTCACTGGACTTCTCCAGGCAAGAATACTGGCATAGGTTGCCATTTCTTTCTCCAGAAGATCTTCCCTACCCAGGGATCAAACGCACATCTCTTGCGTCTCTTGCATTAGCAGGTGGGTTCCTTACCACTAATGCCACCAGGGAAGCCTTTCAATTCAGTTCAGTTCAGTCGCTCAGTTGTGTCTGACTTTGCGACCCCATGAATCGCAGCATGCCAGGCCTTCCTGTCCTTCCCCAACTCCCGGAGTTTATGCAAACTCATGTCCATCGAGTCAGGGATGCCATCCAGCCATCTCATCCTCTGTCGTCTCCTTCTCCTCCTGCCCCCAATCCCTCCCAGCATCAGGGTCTTTTCCAATGAGTCAACTCTTCGCATGAGGTGGCCAAAGTACTGGAGTTTCAGTTTTAGCATCATTCCTTCCAAAGAAATCCCAGGGCTGATCTCCTTCAGAATGGATTGGTTGGATCTCCTTGCAGTCCAAGAGACTCTCAAGAGTCTTCTCCAACACCACAGTTCAAAAGCATCAATTCTTTGGTGCTCAGCTTTCTTTACAGTCTAAATCTTACATGCATGCAGTCAATACACGTCTGGTATTTCACGATTGACCTTTTTTCAATCTTAAGAAGATTTTCTTCTCTTAAATAATACTCTCCTCTATTCTCCTTAGTTCAGTTCAGTCGCTTAGTCATGTCCGACTCTTTGCAACCCCATGAACTGCAGCACACCAGGCCTCCCGGTCCAACACCAACTCCCAGGGTTTATCTAAACTCATATCTATCGAGTCAGTGATGCCATCCAACCATCTCATCCTCTGTTGTCCCCTTCTTCTCCTGCCCTCAATCTTTCCCAGTATCAGGGTCTTTTTAAATGAGTCAGCTCTTCCCATCAGGTGGTTAAAGTACTGGAGTTTCAGATTCAAGATCAGTCCTTCCAGTGAACACCCAGGACTGATGTCCTTTAGGATGGACTGGTTGGATCTCCTTGCAGTCCAAAGGACTCTCAAGAGTCTTCTCCAACACCACAGTTCAAAAAGAATCAATTCTTGGGGCGCTCAGCTTTCTTTATAGTCCCAACTCTCACAACCATACCATGACTACTGGAAAAAACCATAGCCTTGACTAGACGGACCTTTGTTGGCAAAGTAATGTCTCTGCTTTTGAATATGCTGTTTAGGTTGGTCATAACTTTCCTTCCAAGGAGTATGCATCTTTTAATTTCATGGCTGCAATCACCAGCTGCAGTGATTTTGGAGTCCCCAAAAATGAAGTCAGCCACTGTTTTCCCATCTATTTCCCATGAAGTGATGGGACTGGATGCCATGATCTTAGTTTTCTGAATGTTGAGCTTTAAGCCAACTTTTTCGCTCTCCTCTTTCACTTTCAAGAGGCTCTTTAGTTCTTCTTCACTTTCTGCCATAAGGGTGGTGTCATCTGCATATCTGAGGTTATTGATATTTCTCCCCAGGAATCTTGATTCCAGCTTGTGCTTCCTCCAGCCAGTGTTTTCTCATGATGTACTCTGCATATAAGTTAATAAGCAGGGTGGCAATATACAGCCTTGATGTACTTCTTTTCCTACTTGGAACAAGTCTGTTGTTCCATGTCCAGTTCTATCTGTTGCTTCCTGACCTGCATACAGGTTTCTCATGAGACAGGTCAGGTGGTCTGGTATTCCCATCTCTTTCAGAATTTTCCATAGTCGATTGTGATCCTCACAGTTAAAGGCTTTGGCATAGTCAATAAAGCAAGAAATTAGATGTTTTGCTGGGACTCTCTTGCTTTTCCATGATCCAGTGGATGTTGGCAATTTGATCTCTGGTTCCTCTGCCTTTTCTAAAACCAGCTTGAACATCTGGAAGTTCATGGTTCATGTATTGCTGAAGCCTGTGTTGGAGAATTTTAAGCATTCCTTTACTAGCGTGTGAGATGAGTGCAATTGTGCAGTAGTTTGAGCACTCTTTGGCATTGCCTTTCTTTGGGATTGGAATGAAACTGACATTTTCCAGTCCTGCGGCCACTGCTGAGTTTTCCAAATTTGCTGGCATATTGAGTGCAGCACTTTCACAGCATCATCTTTCAGGATTTGAAATAGCTCCACTGGAATTCCATCACCTCCACTAGCTTTGTTCGTAGTGATGCTTTCTAAGGCCCACTTGACTTCACATTCCAGGATGTCTGGCTCGAGGTGAAACACTTTAATCTGTAATATGTTCAGTATTTAGAATTGCAGAACATTTTATTATTCACAGTGTCCCTGTATCAAAATATCATCTAATAAAGGTTTTTCTTTTCCTTTCTAAAACTGAATTAAGACATTAAGTAGAAATTTTGAAAGACACAGAAATAAAAGTGGTATCATACACAGAACCCTTATATCTGGAGATGGCTTTTGCAAACATTTTGTTGAATTTACTTTCCATTTATTTTCTATGCGTGTACATTTAAACAGTTAAAATCAATCAGGGCAAATAGATTATATCCTGAATTTTAAAATGATTTTATACCATAAAGTATTGCCCTATGCCATTAGGCCATTATCCTTGTACTACACTTAATTTCAAATGACTGTTTAATACTATTATATGAATGTATCACAATTGACTTCCCCATTTCCCCATTAATGGTCATTCAGATTTCTCTATGTGTTATAGTTGTTTCCTGCCTTCACGAAACAGAGGTGAGGGAAACCCCACATCCTTGGGTGGATCTTTATTCCTTCCTTTTCATGTAACTTGGTATACAACAGTTGCTTTGGTACAATGATATATTTAGAGAACTGCGTTATAAGTGCGTGAGTAAGTGGGAATTTAGGGGAAGAACCACGTCTTCCTCTGCCTTATAAGTTGCTGATAAATACAGTCATGACTCAGGGATAATAATGAGTCATTTAATTTGCTTAAAGCACTTCCCCTCAGATTCAGTCAAATGGCAAGCTTAAAATTGCTGGCAGCTGAAGATGTTGTAGTTCTTTGTATTTAAGGGAGTAGAAGTGCTTTCTGCACTGCTTGCCTGAAAGCCGATCATTCCAGAAGTGTAAAAGTATAATGACCGAGTAGCAGTAAGTGGGTATGACAACAGTACCAATAACAATAACAGTGATAAACAGAACAGGTTTCAGAGTTCAAAAGTGTGCAAATGTAGGGACAGTTTCTCCCACAACTTGGTGAATTATAGCAAAATGCATTAAAGTGTCTACACGATGAACTTTTTTTCTTGGCAAAAGGTCAGTAATGTGTCTGTTAAGAAAAGTCATTTATGCCAACAATTTGCTTCCAGTTATTGATGAGAGAGAAAAAGTCAAATAACTGGATTAAATGGCTTTTGCAGTTTGACCCTCCCGGAAGAGGATGAAAAGCAACTCAAGTCCTCTAATGCTCATTTATAAAGTACTTTGACGATGATGAAACACCCTTCCTCAGCCTTAGACACTATTTTTCCAGTAAAAGATGAGACAAATAATTTCCATATGGAGGATATTTTTGTTAGGATTTTCTATCCATCTGAGAGATATTGCATTTTCTCATCTACAAAAAGAATCCAAGAAAGGGTAAGAAAACCTCCAACTGCTTTGATACCATTAGACCAGAAATTGACGCCATTTTTTAATTAAAGAAAGCAAACAGAAATAAAAGAGAAAAAAAAAACCTTTGTCTTAGATGTAATTCTGGCCATTTGACACCCCATGATGACAAGGTCTCATAGATGAGAGAAGAGGGAAAAAAGAAATCTAAGTAGAAATGTAGGACAGAAGGAGGAAGCATTCTGTAAGAGTACTAACATCAACACTTGTCCAGATAGTGCCCCAGAGGTGGCTCTGATGGGCCAGGGCTGGGGACTGTTGCAGACCAACTGAATACCGACTGCAATTTCCAGAGCAGATGGCCAAACAGGCAGGTGGGTTTCTGAAAGGATGCTCCTGGGCCTCTACCCACATTTTCCACGTACCTGGGTAGGCAGATGGCAGCACCAGTTGACTAATGAAAAAGATGAAGTTTATGTGTTCTATTTATTCTTATAATAATAGAGATTAAAGTCCATCTATTAGATATATAAAATTAATTCTCAGCATCATATATATCACTTAACTCTGATGCATTCACTTAACTACAATGATTCTATTTTTTTCAAAAACTTTTAGAAGCTATAATTTTCCATATTGCTTGTATAGACTATCCAGTTTCTGAATGACATGTTTTAGTTTGAATATCTAAGAGAATACAAACAAAATTGCCAAGATCAAGAAGCAAAATCTCATTTGTACTTAAATTTTCTATAGTTATTTGAAAAAGAGTTTGAAATACAAGTAGAAATAATTAGATATTCAGAAAGAAACTGTTTCCTAATTACTAATAATTCTCAATAAATGGATTGTCATCATCTATTACTAAAAGTACCACTATACAAAATAATAGTTTTCTATACATTTAAAAATGGTTTAAATAACTAGTATTATTTATATTTTAAGTGTGTGCATGGTAGGTATGCTTCTCAGGTGGCGCCAGTGGTGAAGAACCCACCTGCCAATGCAGGAGATGCAGTTTCAACCAGTGGGTTGGGAAGATCCTCTGGAGAAGGCAGTGGCAATGGACTCTAGTAATCTTGCCTGGGAAATCCCATGGCAGGAGATGCTTCGGGGCTACATTTCAGGCAATGGCAAAAAGTCAGATATGACTGTACAAGTGAGCAAAGCACTGAGCACATGTTTACATACGGATTGAACAGAAATGCCATCGTATAAAGTTTAGTACGATTTTATTTTAATCAAATGGCATGTGTTGACCCTTTTGAAGTATACTTTTAGGAAATGTATGTTGAAGCAAAATGCTTTCAAGTGGTTTGCAGTTAAGTTGAGGAGAGAGAACATATAAAGAGAACTCAACCAAAAAGCTGTTATGAAGAAGCAGGAATAAGGGAAAATTAATGTTGAAGAAAACTTAAGTTTGTTTAAATGACCAGGAAAGAGTGGGGGCAGCTGAATTAGCTGACTTGTTTGTGATTAATGATGGATTCCCCAAAACAGAAGACACTATAACAGCTAGTTTTTTTCTTAAGTTCAGGAATTTGATACCAAAGTACACAGCATCAATTTTTATCTGTATTTTGAAATCCAAGTAAGAACATTTCAAAGTGATTCCACATAGCCAATATAAACAATGCCATTTTATACCTCACAAATCCCTGACAGAAATAGGAGTCAGCATTTGAGTCCAAAGAGGTAAGATTGATCCCAGTGTTCTGCGTGTGGGTGATGTTGATCCTTCAGGGGACATTTGATGACTGTGATGTCTGGAGACATTTTTGCTTGTCACTGCTAGGGAGAGGGCTCCTACTGGCATTGAGTGGAGAGAGGCCAGGGAAGTGCTAAACATCCTACAATGCAGAGAACAGTCACCAGCAGGAGTCACCCAGCCTCAAGTACTGGTGGTGCTGAGACTGAGAAACCCTGGATGTATCCTCACACATGTCTGTGTGTGTGCATTCAGTCATACTTGACTCTTTGCGACCCCATGGACAGTGGAGACTGCCAGGCTCATCTGTCCATGGGATTTTCCCAGGCAAGAATATTGGAGAGTATTGCCATTCACTCCTCCAGCCAGGGATCAAACCCAAGTCTCTTGCATCTCCTGCATTGGAGGCAGATTCTTTACCACTGTGCTGCCTTATCCTCACATAATACTTGCTAAACACTCAATGGAAAGAGTAGCTCAAGGAAATAAAAAAGATTGACCCCCAAATCAGGAAAGTTGTAATACAAGAGGTTAGTCTGTTCTGCAATAACATCTATATATTTTTATTTTTAAATATATTTATTATTAATTGAAGGATAATTACTTTAGAGTTTGTTGTTTTCTGTCAAAACCTCAACATGAATCAGCCATAGGTATACATATATCCCCCTCCCTCTTGAACCTCCCTCCCATCTCCCTCTCCATCCCACTCCTCTAAGTTGATACAGAAGACCCCTGTTTGAGTTCCCTGAGACATACATCAAATTCCCATTGGCTATCTATTTTACAAATGGTAATGGTAAGTTTCTATGTTACTCTCTCTGTACATCTCACCCCCTCCTCCCCTCTCTCCATGTCCATAAGTCTGTTCTCTATGTCTGTTTCTCCATTGCTGCCCTGTAAGTAAATTCTTCAATACCATCTTCTGGATTCCACATATAGGCGTTAATCTATGATATTTATCTTTCTCTTTCTGACTTAATTCACTTTGTATAATAGGCTCTAGATTCATCCACCTCATTAGAACTGACTCAAATGCGTTCCTTTTTATGGATAAATAATATTCCATTCTGTATAATGTACCACAACTTCTTATCCATTCGTCTGTCAATGGACATCTAGGTTGCTTCCATGTTCTAGCTATTGTAAATAGTGCTGCAATGAACATTGGGGTACATGTGTATTTTTCAATTTTGGTTTCCTCAGGTGTATGCGTAGGAGTGGGATTGCAGGGTCAGACGGTGGTTTATTCCTAGTTTTTTTAAGGAGTCTCATACTATCTTCCAGGAGAAGGCAATGGCACCCCACTCCAGTATTCTTGCCTGGAAAATCCCATGGAAGGAGGAGCCCGGTAGGCTGCAGGCCATGGGGTCGCTAAAAAGTCGGACATGACTGAGCGTCTTCACTTTCACTTTTCACTTTCATGTATTGGAGAAGGAAATGGCAACCCACTCCAGTTATCTTGCCTGGAGAATCCCAGGGACGGGGGAGCCTGGTGGGCTGCCGTCTATGGGAGTTGCGCAAAGTCGGACACGATTGAAGTGACTTAGCAGCAGCAGCAGCAGCATACTGTCTTCCATAGTGGTTGTATCATTTACATTACCATCATCAGTGCAAGAGGGACATCTACATTTTAGATGAATTAAATAAAAAAAAATTTCCAAACCCTCTTCAGTCTAATCCTACTATTTGAATTAGTTCTCAAAACTTCCTCAAAATAGACATTTACTCTAGTCATGTGAAACTCCTTAGTGTCCTCCAGGGATTATAAGTAATTCATACCATTGTTTCTGTTTTTTCTTTAACTTCCAAGAGTTTCTTTCTTCTATACTTTTCTATTTAATTATTTTATACTCTCTGATAGTTAAGTAAAAACACTTTTTTAAAAAGACTAAAACTCAACTTTTGTACATTTATTATGTCCACAACATAATTTATCATTTAATCCTTGCCCTTTGTTGTTTTATGTCTTGATTTTTATGTAGACTATATACACTCTTGAATTAAAGATTCATACATCATTCATAAACTATGATTCTCTTGGTATTTCCACACCAATATATACAATATACAGATTAGCATATACAATAAACATTCATTAAATTCTCATTATTTCTTTTACAGGGATAGGGAAAAATCAAAGGTGGAGAAAGATAAGGAAGAAAAGGATAAAACCAAGAGAACAGGCCTTGCAATAAGTTAATAAATGTTTTCAGTGATCTCTGCTCATGTGAGTTGCATCTATCCTATAATTTAATACAGTTCTGTGTGTTTGTCTGCTCAGTCACTCAGTTGTGTCCAACTCTTGACAACTCCAAGGACTACAGCCCACCAGTGTCCACTAGAACATTCAGGCATGACCTAAATCAAATCCCAGTGAAAGGGACAAATAGATCCAAGGGATTAGATCTGATAGCCAGAGTGCCTGAAGAATTATGATGGAATTTTGTAACTTTGTACAGGAGACGTTGATCAAAAAGATCTCCAAGAAGAAGAAAGGCAAAAAGGCAAAATCATTGTCTGAGGAGGCCTTACAAATAGCTAAGAAAAGAAGAGGATGTGAAAGGCAAAGGAGAAAAGGAAAGATATATCCATCTGAATTTCAGAGTTCCAAAGAGTAGCAAGGGGAGATAAGAAAGCCTTCCTCAGTGATCAGTGCAAAGAAATAGAGGAAAACAATAGAATTGGAAAGACTAGAGATCTCTTCAAGAAAATTATAGATACCAAGGGAACATTTCATGCAAAGATGGACTCAATAAAGGACAGAAATGGTGTGGACCTAGCAGAAACAGAAGATATTAAGAAAGAGGGTGACAAGAATACACAGAACTATACAAAAAAGATCTTAATGAGACCCAGATAACCATGAGGGTGTGATCACTCACCTAGAGCCACACATCCTGGAGTGCAAAGTCCAAGTGGCCTTAGGGAAGCATCAGCATGACCAAAGCTAGTGGAGGTGATGGAATTCCAGCTGAGCTATTTCAAATCCTAAAAGATGATGCTGTGAAAGTGCTGCACTCAGTATGCCATCAAGGTTGGAAACACAGCAGTGGGCCACAGTACTGGGAAAGGTCAGTTTCATTCCAATCCCAAAGAAAGCCAATGCCAAGAAATGGTCAAACTACTGTACAACTGCACTGATCTCACATGCTAGCAAAGTAGTGCCCCAAATTCTCTAAATTAGGCTTCAACAGTACATGAACCAAGGACTTCCAGATGTTCAAGCTGGATTTAGAAAGGACAGAGGAACCAGGGATTAAATTGCCAAACGACTGCTCGATCCTAGAAAAAGCAAGAAAATTCCAGAAAAAACATCTACTTCTGCTTCACTGACTATGCTAAAACCTTTGACTGTGTATCACAACAAACTGTGGACAATTCTTAAAGAAATGGGAATACCAGATTACCTTAACTGCCTCCTGAGAAATCTGTACGCAGGTCAAGAAGCAACAGTTAGAACCGGACATGGAAAATGGGCTGGTTCCAAATTGAGAAAGGAATATGTCAAAGCTGTATATTGTCACCGTCCTTACTTAACTTATATGCAGAGTACATCATGTGAAATGCTGGACTGGATGAAGCACAAGCCAGAATCAAGATTGCAGGGAGAAATATTATTAACCTCAGATATGCAGGTGATACCACCCTTATGAAAGAAAGAGAACAGGAATTAAAGAGCCTCTCAATGAAAGTGATAGACGAGAGTGAAAAAGTTGTCCTAAAACTCAGCATTCAAAAAACGAAGATCATGGCATCTGGTCCCATCGCTTCATGGCAAATAGCTGGGGAAGGCAATGGAAACAGTGATAGAGTTTATTTTCTTGGCTTCAAAATCACTGCAGATAGTGACTGTAGTCATGAAATTAAAGACATTTGCTCCTTGGAAGAAAGCTATGTATGACAAACCTAGACAGCATATTAAATAGCAGAAACATTACTTTTGCTAACAAAGATCCATCTACTCAAAGCTACGATTTTTCCAGTAGTCGTTTATGGATGTGACAGTTGGACCATAAAGAAAGCTGAGTGCTGAAGAACTGATGCTTTTGATTTGTTGGTGTTAGACAGGACTTTTAAGAGTCCCTTGGACTGCAAGGGGGTCTAAACAGTCAATCCTAAAGGAAATCCTGAATAATCATCGGAAGGACTGATGCTCAAGCTAAAGTTCCAATACTTTGCTACCTGATGTGAAGAACTGACTCACTGGAAAAGACCCTGATGCTGGAAAAAATTGAAGGTAGGAGGAGAAGGGGACAATAGAGGATGAGATAGTTGGATGGCATCACTGACTTGATATACATGAGTTTGAGCAAGCTCCTGGAGTCGGTGATGGACAGGGAAGCCTGGGGTTGCTGCAGTCCATGGGGTCGCAGAGTCAGACATGACTGAGCAAGAAAACTGAACTGAGTCGCCTCTGTCCATGGGATTTTCCAAGTAAGAATACAGGAGAGGGTTGCCATTTCCTCCTCCAGGGGGTCTACCTGACCCAGGAATCGAACCCTGGTCTCCTGCATCTCCTGCCTTGGCAGGCATTTTCTTTACCACTGCACCATTTTGGAAGCCCAAAGGAGGAAAAGCATAAAACTGAAAGAATAGGCCTTGTGACAAGTTAATACATTTTTTTCAGTGATCTTTGCTCATGTGAGTTTCATCTGTTTTATAATTTAATCTAGTTAACTTCCATTTTATCCTGTCTCAAAGTATATTTACAAATGTGGAAATAAGTTGCTATTTTCTAAGAAATACCAACTGAGGAAAGCCATTGTACACTCACTGCAAGGAGCAGACCTGATTCTTACAACGGAAGGTGGCGGCTACAGTTGGCCTCTGGATACAGACTATGTGGGGCTGATTCCTGGATTACCCACTATTAACTATATGACACTGGGGAAGTCAGTTAGCTTTTTTGACTTGGAGTGCTTCATCTATTTATTGGAATATTAACAGTGCCCAGTTCACATGGCTGTTATGATGACTAAATGAGATAATCTATGTGAAAGGCTTAGCACAGTGCCAGGCGAAGCATGAGGGCTCAGTAAATGTGAGATGGCCTCATTATTCAAAACATAACTTAATCCTGGATCCCCTCAAGATCTTATCTGTTAACATGACCTTAGATCTAAGATCTTCAAATCTCTTAGTATTTCAAACATATGGTATAATGTCCTTTAAATGAAATGATTTTCTTTCTCAATTCCTCAGGAACTTACAGTTCACTTTGACTTCACGTGGGCAGATTTGGTCATTTTCTAATGTATTTTGCATTGTTTAAATGTATCTAACGTAAAAAATCTAAATAAGAATTTAAATGTTCTTAATCTCACATACTATAAATCTGCTTTTGTGTGTTCGTAAACACTGGGTCCATGGTGAGATAAATTAGCACTGTAAAGTACACATATGTCAACAATTACTAGGTGCAGTAATTTAAGGCCTGATTCACTCAACTTCCTTTGGCCAATAGGCACCCTTGCACAAGAAATGTGATGGGGGCGGGGGGCGGATAGGGGACTCTAAAGTATAAATTCTGCATCGACGTCATCTTTCATATTCCAAGTGCTGTTACTTTCAGAGTACTAGTCCTACCCTGTGGCATACCCAATTAGCTCCTTCCTACTGACATTTATTTATGTCATCATTTTACCTGATTAGTCTGATTTATAAATAAGCAAGCTTGTTGAAAGCAAAGCAGAACTGTGATTTAACCCCAAGGTAAGAAAAATGTGGTAGGTTTAGTTGATCAAAACATGTAGTCGACCTGGTGAAAAAAATTCACCTATGCAAAAATGGCAAAGCGTTTAAGTTTTACCTGTTTGATTTAGAAGGGTCATTAATTCAGAATCCATTCTTCTGTTTTTAAACCTTAAACTTAATTGATAAATACTGACTTTCAGTGGTATAACGAAAAACTCAGCATGGCTGGAATATCTAACTTCCTAATATTTCACTTGGATTCATTTTTAAATTTATAGAAACCATTTTAAAGGTATGACTCTAACAGAGTGCATTTATATTGTAGAGAGAAATAGTATGTGTGTATTCCTACTTTTGTAAAAGGGCAGAGAGAACAACACAATGTTTATTCCTGACTAAGGGAACTTAAAATAAGCTATAGGCCAGTCAGCAACTTAGATAATAGATTCTTTATAGGCATCTCTTCTCCCTTCGCCACAAGTTAAACAGGCAAATAAACACAGAACATAGCAACAAACACATAGAAAATAAAGTGGTTGAAATGTATGGAATTTTTTGTTATATTTCTTTACTACCTAGAGACTAGAAGGAACGCTCAACACTCTAAGACCAGTAAATATATGTTAATTCATTTCTGTCATTGACAAACAGAAATGATTGCAGTGGCCTGTTTATTTGTGGTCTTACCTCTGACCTATGCAGTATATTTTCCTTGGATTATTTTTCCTGAAACTGCTGATTTAATTTCACTCTCTCTTCTTCTCTAAGCATTCAGGGCTTATTATCTGTCTGATCTTGAAAAAGTTATCTTTTCTAATTCTCAGTTTCCTCATCAGCAAAATCTCTTTTAGGGATTTAATGAGATATTATATGTGAATATAATAGAAGCTAAGTAGATTTGACTTTAACACAAATCTGAAATACTTGTGTTTTTAGGAGAAGCATATTACTATGGTTCACCAGAAATACAATTAGGCACAAATCCAATAGAAATTGAATAAAATGCATTGAATTGTGTTATAATTACCTCTTTGAGATCTTCTTTACCCCAGTTTCTCCAACACCAGTGGCCTGGATTCAACACTGTTTGCAGATTAATTGTCTTAACGTCTCCAAGAGTGTCACTCCTCTATAGAAGAATTTTTCCATGGTTTTAAATTGCTTAAGAAATGAAGACAAACTCTTATTAGTTAAAGGCTCTGCATAATATAACCCAAACCACCTTCTACCTCCTGTCTATAGCATCCAACACATAGACCACACGCTGCCCTCAAATATTCTCAGTTTTCTTGCCTTTACTTATATTTCTCCCTCTCTGCCATATAGCTTGTTGAAATTCTACTGAAGGATTTTCTCAATAACTATTCAATGAATTGAATGAAAATTAATAACTAATTATAATTTGTTCTTTAAGTTTATAGAATGATCTGTTTTATTTTCTAAAGCTTTATAATCAATTGAATCTGACTTAAAATAAAATCACTTTAGTGTAAAAAATAGTACAGAGCTTACTTTTGGGGTGATTGACTGAATATTTAACTTTTCAAACAATTAAGGCTATGTCAAAAAGACATGCCAAGTTACTAATGTGTCACTTCACACTTTGTAGAATTGCTTTGGGGCCCATTTACTGCATTAATAAATATAAAATATGACAAGTGTGTAGGGCATTTTCATTAGGATTTGGAACACTGGAGGTAAACAACAATATTCACACATCTTCTGAGAAAACCAGTAATTTTATTAAAGCTACTTGCAAATACATGCCTTTTTTCCAAATTTGGATGTCAAAATGAATAAAGTAAATGAATAAGAAAATCGTATACATAATTTTAATATCCAAAATGTGATTGAGAAGGCAAGAAGTCTGGTGTAAAGGTGACATCTGAGTAGTTGCTCTAATGTGTTCTGACATGTTTCATCCATAGAGAGTACAAATTGAAAACTGAGTTTAAACTGAAAATTAATCTAAAACTACTACTCCCATAATTCAAACACAGGAATTCTGGCATGTTCAAAGAACACTGAATGTGCAATATAGTTTGATCACTTTTAACAATAGTTATTTAGATTAAGTTAACTCAGTTCTCTTTTCTAGGGTCTGATTTGCTGCTTAGAAAGTCTTTTACACATACAAGTTCTGAGGATGTTTGTTGAAGGAACAAGTGAGAGCATGAACAGCCACTTAGCATCTCAAAAGCAGTGATTTAATTATCTTACTCCTATATACAGCTCAAGATTACTTTCAATTGAATCTAAAGATATCTCTCCTACTTTTTTTTTTTTAACAAGGACTGGATTTATTAATCCAATCCCTACCAAGTGCCAGACATAATGCTAAGCTGCACAGATATAAAAATGAATAATAATGCAGTCTTTGCCTAAAGGAGCTTACGGGCAAGTGAAAAGAAATGCAAAGTTTTAAGATTTATAGAGGAGCTGTCTGAAGAAGTCATCAATCAAGATAGATGTTCCGCTGAAGTTTAGAAGATACAGATAGAGAGGCATTGTTTGAGGGAAATATGAAAATTCTGGGCCTGTGAAGCATTTCAACAAATATCTATGAATACTAACATTATTTTTGGTTGCAATTTTTTATTTTTTCTCAAACAATCCATAATCCCAGTTCTCATTCTTGGTTACTCATCTACAAAGAAAAGCATCAGATCTGAATGTCAGATTCCCACTTCTTAACACATGTAATAATAAAACAGATGACCTAAGACTGTTTTAAGTTGGACTTTAAATTTTGCACTTATTTTCATATTGAGGGTTAGCTTTCATCAGAAACAGTACTAACAAAAAAAAAATAGTCTAGGCTGGAAGTCATTATTATTTCTGAAGGATTTCAGGGAATAAAGA
>NW_020867228.1:0-22868 GCF_003369695.1 Bos indicus x Bos taurus | reverse complement strand
CATACCATCCCTCTGGGTCGTCCCAGTGCACCAGCCCCAAGCATCCAGCATCGTGCATTGAACCTGGACTGGCATCTCGTTTCATACATGACATTTCACATGTTTCAATGCCATTCTCCCAAATCTTCCCACCCTCTCCCTCTCCCACAGAGTCCATAAGCTGTTCTATACATCAGTGTCTCTTTTGCTGTCTCGTATACAGGGTTATTGTTACCATCTTTCTAAATTCCATATATATGCGTTAGTATACTGTATTGGTGTTTTTCCTTCTGGCTTACTTCACTCTGTATAATAGGCTCCAGTTTCATCCACCTCATTAGAACTGATTCAAATGTATTCTTTTTAATGGCTGAGTAATACTCCATTGTGTATATGTACCACAGTTTTCTTGGATAAGAAAACTGAATGTTGAACTTTAAGCCAACTTTTTTACTCTCCTCTTTCACCTTCATCAAGAGGCTTTTTAGTTCCTCTTCACTTTCTGCCATAAGGGTGGTGTCATCTGCATATCTGAGGTTATTGGTATTTCTCCTGGCAATCTTGATTCCAGCTTGTGCTTCCTCCAGCCCAGCGTTTCTCATGATGTACTCTGCATATAAGTTAAATAAGCAGGGTGACAATATACAGCCTTGACGTACTCCTTTTCCTATTTGGAACCAGTCTGTTGTTCTATGTCCAGTTCTAACTGTTGCTTCCTGACCTGCACACAAATTTCTCAAGAGGCAGGTCAGGTGGTCTGGTATTCCTATCTCTTTCAGAATTTTCCAAAGTTTATTGTGATCCACACAGTCAAAGGATTTGGCATAGTCAATAAAGCAGAAATAGATGTTTTTCTGGAACTCTGTTGCTTTTTCATGATCCAGCAGATGTTGGCATTTTGGTCTCTGGTTCCTCTGCCTTTCTAAAACCAGCTTGAACATCAGGAAGTTCATGGTTCACATATTGCTGAAGCCTGGCTTGGAGAATTTTGAGCATTACTTTACTAGCCGGTGAGATGAGTGCAATTGTGCAGTAGTTTGAGCATTCTTTGGCATTGCCTTTCTTTGGGATTGGAATGAAAATTGACCTTTTCCAGTCCTGTGGCCACTGCTGAGTTTTCCAAATTTGCTAGCATATTGAGTGCAGCACTTTCACAGCATCATCTTTCAGGATTTGAAATAGCTCAACTCAATTCCATCACCTCCACTAGCTTTGTTCGTAGTGATGCTTTCTAAGGCCCACTTGACTTCACATTCCAGGATGTCTGGCTCTAGGTCAGTGATCACACCATCGTGATTATCTGGGTCGTGAAGATCTTTTTTGTACAGTTCTTCTGTGTATTCTTGCCACCTCTTCTTAATATCTCATGCTTCTGTTAGGTCCATACCATTTCTGTCCTTTTTTGAGCCCATCTTTGCATGAAATGTTCCCTTGGTATCTCTAATTTTCTTGAAGAGATCTCTAGTCTTTCCCATTCTGTTGTTTTCCTCTATTTCTTTGCATTGATCACTGAGGAAGGCTTTCTTATCTCTCCTTGTATTCTTTGGAACTCGCATTCAGATGCTTATATCTTTCCTTTTCTCCTTTGCTTTTGGCTTCTCTTCTTTTCACAGCTATTTGTAAGGCCTCCCCAGATAACGATTTTGCTTTTTACATTTCTTTTCCATGGGGATGGTCTTGATCCCTGTCTCCTGTGTGTGAAAACTTCAACTACTAAATTTAAATTCCTACATACCCACTGAAGTATGGTAATATGTTACATATTCTGCACCTCAAACAAGGTTAAGTAAAATTTAAATATAAAATATTCTATATAGTAGAAAGTTTAAAAAGCTTTGTTCTCCAAACAAATACAGCAGAGTCTACCACTAAGAAATTTTCTATTTTCTGTAACAGAAGTGGGCAGTTGGCTAGTGGCTTACTAAAAAAATACAGTAGGACTAATAGAAGTCAAAGAGATTCTGCAAGTGAGTGATATGGAAGGCAGAAAATATAAATATTTGGGTTCTTGTATAGAAGCCTAGACCTCAATATATAAAAGCATGCTGGGTATAAGAAAGTGAAGTGAAAGTTGCTCAGTCATGTCTGACTCTTTACGACCCCATGGACTATACAGTTCATGGAATTCTCCAGACAGGAATACAGCCTTTCCTTTATCCAGGGGATCTTCCCAACCTAGGGATCGAACCCAGGTCTCCCGCATTGCAAGCAGATTGTTTACAAGCTGAACCACAAGGGGAAGCCCAAGAATACTGGAGTGGGTAGCCTATCCCTTCTCCAGGGGATCTTTGCGACCCAGGAATCGAACTGGATTCTTCTGCATTGCAGGCAGAGTCTTTACCAACTGAGCCATCAGGAAAGCCCAGTGAGAAAAGATTTCCAAAACTTCAAAATAGGCAAAGGAGAGGATTCCTGGTGGTCCAGTGGTTAAGACTCTGCCTTCCAAAGCAGGGGAGATGGGTTTGATCCCTGGTTGGGAGAGACCAAATTGCCAACATAGAAAAAGCAAGAGAGTTCCAGAAAAACATCTATTTCTGCTTTATTGACTATGCCGAAGCCTTTGACTGTGTGGATCACAATAAACTGTGGAAAATTCCGAAAGAGATGGAAATACCAGACCACCTGACCTGCCTCTTGAGAAATTTGTGTGCGGTCAGGAAGCAACAGTTAGAACTGGACATAGAACAACAGACTGCTTCCAAATAGGAAAAGGAGTACGTCAAGGCTGTATATTGTCACCTGCTTATTTAACTTATATGCAGAGTACATCATGAGAAACGCTGGGCTGGAGGAAGCACAAGCTGGAATCAAGATTGCCGGGAGAAATATCAATAACCTCAGATATGCAGATGACACCACCCTTATGGCAGAAAGTGAAGAGGAACTAAAAAGCCTCTTGATGAAGGTGAAAGAGGAGAGTGAAAAAGTTGGCTTAAAGCTCAACATTCAGAAAATGAAGATTATGGCATCTGGTCCCATCACTTCATGGGAAATAGATGGGGAAACAGTGGAAACAGTGTCAGACTTTATTTTTTGGGGCTCCAAATCACTGCAGATGGTGACTGCAGCCATGGAATTAAAAGACGCTTACTCCTTAGAAGGAAAGTTATGACCAACCTAGACAGCATATTGAAAAGCAAAGACATTACCTTGCCAACAAAGGTCCGTCTAGTCAAGGCTATGGTTTTTCCTGTGGTCATGTAGAGTTGGACTGTGAAGAAAGCTGAGCACTGAAGAATTGATGCTTTTGAACTGTGGTGTTGGAGAAGACTCTTGAGAGTCCCTTGGACTGCAAGGAGATCCAACCAGTCCATTCTGAAGGAGATCAGCCCTGGGATTTCTTGGGAAGGAATGATGCTAAAGCTGAAACTCCAGTACTTTGGCCACCTCATGGAAGAGTTGACTCATTGGAAAAGTCTCTGATGCTGGGAGGGATCGGGGGCAGGAGGAGAAGGGGATGCCAGAGGATGCGATGGCTGGATGGTATCACTGACTCGATGGACGTGAGTCTGAGTGAACTCTGGAAGTTGGTGATGGAGAGGGAGGCCTGGCGTGCTGTGATTCATGGGGTTGCAAAGAGTCAGATGCGACTGAGCGACTGAACTGAACTGAACTGAACTGGGAAACTAACATCCCACATTCAGGGTGGCAGCTAAGCCTAGGTGCTGCAAATAGGGAAGCCAGAGTACCACAGCTAGAGAGCCTGTGTGCTCTAGAGTCCGTGCCCCAACAACAGAAGCTTCTGCACTGCAACTAGGGAAAGCTTGGGTACTGTAGTGAAGACCCAGTACAGTTAAAACAAAAAACAAAATAGGCAAAAGAGATAACTGGGTTTTCTTTCAGTGATGAGGACTTACACTTTTGACTGACTTTCTACTGAGCTATTTTATAATTTTTTAGGGACAGAAGTCCATTTACATATTCTTTTTCTGACGGTTATGCCAATAGTTTTTTTCCTTTGGAACAATGAACCTCAAAAGTTATGGTTTATTGGCCTATGTGGACAATAACCAGTTTTATTTTTAACCCCAACAATCTTGCCCTGATACTCCTTTATCAAATTGCTTATACTTTGTTTTGCATTTGTTATTTGGGCTGGCCTCAATATTTTACTGGTTCACTCACTGAATAATGAGTTAAGTTAAATTTTTGACAGGTGTTCATTTCATATTTGCTTGAACGTCATGGTTTTACCTTTTGAAAGTTATACTTTATCACTGGTAAGAGGATCCAAAATGATTTGTATGTGGCATTCAAGTGTTCAGTAAAGAGGCTAGCCCTTTTAATGTGTTGTTCCAGTGGTGGACTCCCCCAAGTTTATGCTAATAAAACTAGAAAGTAGTAAATGGAAGACCCTATTTTTTTTAGCAAAAGAAATGAATTAATTATCAAATATTTATTGCACTTCTTTCTTGGAGATGTTCCTCCTTTGATAACCTGTGCATTATAAAAAATAATATACTACCACAGGATATTATACTATTATTTAGACCAATCAGTGTCTTTTTGTTTTCAAATTCCAGCTGTTTCCATGGAGCTTGCATTAGAAGATGTTTGGTAAATGTTGAATTTTAAATTTCTTTGATATGTGCAAGGCATATCTTCCAATCTTAGTTAAAAAAACACTCAAACATACTCCATTTATGAGACTACCCTGGGACTTGAATCTGCCAAAAATATTTTCCAAGCACAGTGAACTGAAAATGCAAAAACTGTATTTAACTTACCTATATGCATCTTTGGGCTTCCCCCTGAGGCTCAGTGGCAAATAATCTGCCTGCCAACGCAGAAGATGCAGGAGAGGTAGGTTCCACCCCTGAGCCAGGAAGATCCCCTGGAGAAAGAAATGGCAACCCACTCCAGTATTCTTGCCTTGGAAATTCCATAGACAGAGGAACCTCTGGTTATAGTCCATGGTGTCACAAAGAATGGGAAAGGACTGACAAGAAATACGCATTTTACTTACAGTAGCTACTTTCTAAAATAATTGTCATAATTGAAAAGAGAAGAAAATGACATCAGGCTACATTAGAAACTAGCTCTGCTACTAGCATGTGATGTGAATACAGATATTTCACTTTGGGTCAGTTTGTTGAACTTGAAAATGAGACATGAGAGAAGTTTCTTAGTTGCCTAAGAATCTATTAATATATGTTGACAGTTATGGCAGTTTGACCCTATCTAGTGCCAGTAACAATATGATTGTCCACTCCTATGGTTAGACAAAGTTTGTTGTTGTTCAGTTGCTAAGTCATGTCTGACCCTTCGTGATGTCTGCAGCATGCCAGGCTTCCTTGTCCTTCACTGTCTCTTGGAGTTTGCTCAAACTCATGTGCATTGAGTCAGTGATGCCATCCAACCATCTCATCCTCTGTTGTCCCCTTCTCTTACCCTCAATCTTTCCCAGCATCAGGGTCTTTTCTAGGGAGTCAGCTCTTTGCATCAGGTGGCCAAAGTATTGGAGCTTCAGCTTCAGCTCCAGTCCTTCTGATGAATAGTCAGGGTTGATTTCCTTAGTACTGACTGGTTTGATCTGCTTGCTTCCTACACAAAGTTTAAGAAGAGTTTAATGTTCATCATGAAGTAGGACAGATTAAGGATTTTTCTGGCAAAATGTAAACTAAGAAAACAAGGGACTTCCCCAGTGGTTAAAACTCCTCACTTCCATTGCAGAGGGCATGGGTTTGATTCCTGGTCAGGGAACTAAGATGCCAGATGGCACACAACATAGCTAAATAAAACCATATGCAAAAAAGGAAAAAGTAACAACATTGTCCCCAGTTTTCTCGCAGTGTCCTTCACAAGATCTAAGAACTGATGTTTAGGTCTTCTGACCGCAGCCTGTTTTAGGACTGCGAGTTCAACAGTAGTCTTTGGGGAGAGTACAGGAAACAGCACAACAGATTCCTAGATTTTTGTTTGTTTATGTGAACAATTTTCCCTCCAATAATTCTGTGAGACTACTGCATTCAAAATGAAACATTTTTGTGACATGAAGGGAAAATCTGCAGACCTAACATGAAACCTGAGCTGTAGGCACTCTAAATTCTAAAGTTCTAAATCATAAATAGGCCGATCAAGAGATCAAGAGTGTCTCACAGACTGAACTAATATAAATATCAGCATTCGCTTCTTGCTAAACATAAACTAAGTGGCTATAAAGACCTAGAAAATAAATATTCTATAAAGAGTGTAGGATTTAAAATACTGATATCCTAAAATGCATTTAGCTTTTTGTGTGTAAGCTTTGTTGTCAGGACTTTTTCCCAACTTTGCCATGATGAAAAAAATGAATTGTATGCCTTAAATTACTTTCCCTTTTTAAATGGTTTCTTCTCTCTAATGCTCATTCTACAAGTAAAATATCTCCTTAAAAATTTTCTAGATTTGAATTTTAATATTATTTTGGGTTATATTTTAAATTCTATTTATTTAAAAATGAAAATGTGGCTTATTTCCCATATTTTCCCATTTTTTTCCCCAAATTTAATTCTAGTAGTCCTTAAAGAAATGCCCTACTCACTCTTCCTTTCAGAGATTTAGTCCTGGCAAAAAGATTACCTGCCCATCCTTGTTCTTGAATCATTAAATATAACTGATTTGCCTGAAGCATTAGTCACTCAGTCGCTCTTTGTGACCCCAAGGACTACAGCCCACCAGGCTCCTCTGTCCATGGAATTCTCCAGGCAAGAATACTGGGGTGGGTAGTCATTCCTTTCTCCTGGTTTGCCCAAGGGGATCACATATCTCTGCCTCTTCTGTACAGTGAATAAGAAGATTGTTTATGTAAGTGATGTGCATATGGACAAATCACATACATACCAGCTCCCAGAATTATGTGAAATTCAGAGATTGGATTTAACAACTTCCTAAACTGATGCTGAATTCTTTACCAAGCTCAAAGCACCAGACCTCCTCTCATTATTTCTGCTACAAAATGTACAGGAGGCTTTTTTTTTTTTATTAATAACAAATGTAGCTCAGGTTTTCTGTGAACTTGTTCCACCTACTGTAACATGGTGAACCAGGAAAGGTAGAGCTGTGTGTGCTTTCTAACTTCCAATGTGTAATTCAAGACTCATTTATAAATCCCTAGGTGTGTGTCATCTAGGGAATGATAAAATATAAGCCTTTCATATCCTCCCTCCATTAAATATTTCCTTTAATCATTCTTAACACCTTATGTACTTTTCTTCTTTTAATTGATTTTTCACAGCCTTAGAACCCATCGATCATGCATGGGTGTGTGCTCCGTAGTGTACAACTCTTTTGCAACCCCATGGTCTATAGCTCTCCAGATTCCTCTGTCCATGGGATTTTCCAGGCAAGAATACTAGAGAGGGTTGGTATTTCCTCCTCCAGGGGATTTTCCCAACCCAGGGATTGAACCTACATCTCTGGCATTGCAGGCTGATTCTTTACCACTTGAGCCATCAAAAGAGGCCCAGGACACACTGATATTTTACATCTAAAGAACAATAAAAAAAATTATTTACCAAATCCACAGAATCATTCAGACCACAATTTTAAACTTGGGAGTACAATATTCTCAGTCATAATTAGATACTTAAGAAAAATGTATTACTACCTAGCTGATTTGCTTAATCCAGAGCAAGACAAATCACTACTTTGGAATCTAATTCTAATGCCATGCTTAAAAAACAAAAACAGAACAAACAAACAAACAAAGAAAAATATAAACAAAAAAAAACAAATTAAAAAAAATGGAAACATTGGTATGAAATACTTTGCTTGTAGTGTTACTTTGGTTATTTCCTTAAATGTCTTGATATCCCATATAAGTATTAGTTTCAATTAATTAGGCATGTATTAATAGAATGAGCTTCATCATCAGTTGCTTTGTTTGCAATTGATAATTGCAGAGCAAGAAGAAGTAGAAATTATACATTTTTGTTGTTACAGTGATCAGAACCTCTTTTTAGGTGTGTTGTTTTGCTTTCCTTTCTGTGGCTTAACTATCTTAAATTTTCTACTCCATTTACTAAATATTTTCAAGTCTTTTTAAGGCAGTGCTCACCTAGTGGTAAACTATCTGAGGAGGAGCAATGGCCTTGAGGAAAAAAAGAGAGTGTTTACAGTGCTGTTTTTGCCCTGTCTTCCCTGCTGCAAATCCACTCACTCAAACCACACAATCCACAAGATTATGTTCATGTCAGTTCATTCCATACGCGCTCAGGGCTGGGCAGTTTAACAGCTCTAGAGCTCAGAGCAATAAGGTGCCAATGCATGAAAGCCTGGGCACTTTCTAGTCTCACCATGCCAGGCTGCTGCTCTCTGGGCCCTAAAACAGCCCTAACTAGAACCTTCCTCTTCCCTTGCAACAAAAAACTTGCCAATGTTACATTTAGAATTCATAGTTTCCTCATTAAAAACAGGTTTCAAATTAGCTTTGCTTGCCAGGGCCCTAAATATTTTATTGTTAATTTAATCTGAACAGTAATCTGGAGGTTTAGTTATGACTCTTCAATTTTAGGCAGCCTAAAATTCACTTGGGGTACTAGTTAATAATGCAGGTTCTATGTGTACCACCAGGATCTGAGGTAGGGCCCAGGAATCAATGTTTAATATAAGTCTCTAATGATTGTGATGAAGATGGGCTTGTGGAAAGCCACATTTTGAAAAACAAAGCAAAACAAAAACCACTGTAGGTAATATCAATTCCATTTCACAGATAAGAGAGTCCAGAGTCAAATCTATTTGTCAAATGGATAATGAACACAGATCTATCTGGTTCCAAAGTTTATACTTTGAAAATTTGTTGAAAAGCATTGCCAGATTTATGGATTCTTTTCTTATGCTTTGGTCTTCCATTTTAAACTATACCTTATAAGGAATCAGCAGCCTGATTATTCACACAAAATTACCTACTTTAATCAAATAAATTTGCCTAGCTTTTTGACGGAATCAACTATTTGACTGAATTTATCAATCTTTGAGTCTAAAGGTTTGTTGAAATAGTTGTGATGCTTACAAGAGAAGGAGTGATAGAGTTGTATGATTAAATTCAATGCTACAATTTTAATCAATCTGAATTAAATAACAGACACAAAAAACGTGGTCCACTGGAGAAAGGAATAGCAAATCACTTCAGCATTCTTGGCTCAAGAACCTCCAATTACACAATGAGAAAGCAAAAAGATACAACACTGGAAGATGAGCAGTTGGTAGGTGTACAATATGCTACTGGGGAAAAGCATACTGGATACCTACCAAGAAGAACACACACACACAAACACACACACAGGGGCACACAGATTGAAGTAAGACATGAAGGTTCTTCAGGTAAAGCAATCTCAAAGAACAGTAACAAAACATCAAAGCAGGAAAATTTACCAAAGCCCATGTCTTCATGTTCCCCAAGCTTTATTCAACAGTAGACTACTCTGACAATATGAGATTTAGAGCTTAGGCTTTGAATATCATGTTAGACTGTATCTTTCCAGATCTTTGAGAAAACAGAATCAAGAGACTATTAACTACAGATCTAGAAGAGGAATATCTTTGGTAAAAGCTTGTATTAGGATATAAAAACATTTGTGATCTCATAAATGAGAAATGCATGTACTCAAGTTCAGGCTTATCTTTCTGATCTAGGTGTCTTGAGTAGGTGTCTTAACTATCAGACCTCCATGTTTGGTTATGGATTGGATTGTCTAGGCTTCTAGAATCCCCCAAATATTTGATAATCTCTTCTAAAGTAAATTTCTTTATTTGATTATTGTCAGTTTTCATATAGTAAATAGCACTGTATTTTTCATATCTGTACTTAATGTTATTTTGTATTTGAATGAGGAAATATTATGAAAAACTTCCAAGAACTAAATGCTACCCCCTACACATTAAACAGTCTATCTCTCTCACACACACATACACATACAGCCTTGAAAGTATAAATATGAATCACTGTTCTACTTTATAGCGTGACCTGTTCTCCAGTGTATGGGTTTAATGATTAATTAGTTTATATTTATAAACTAAGCACCTTTAATAAACTATTTTCATCTTATTAATAAAAGTTTTCCTGAGAAACAAAATGAATAGTGCATTTTGGAAAATGGCTTTGTTTATAATCAGTCATGTTGACTATTAGCACTCCTAACATTTAACACAAATTTAGTCTGAGTCCAACTTGATCATTGTTTCTTTTAACCCTGGGCTATACATAATTTGAAATCATGAGTTGGGTTTAATGAGAGTATTTTGGAGAAGTTTTAAAAAAGCACATTCCTTTTCCCTTACTTGTTTATGCTGCCAAATACGTTGTTGTTTTGCCAACAGTCGGCAAAATGAATATACTTATTTGTGATGTCATTATCTGGGCCACTGTAATACATTTCTTATCTGATCCTTTCTGCAAGAAAGCTTCAAAATGAATGCATTAATGTGTTGACCATTTAGTGCTATGATTTTAAAATAATTCACTGATACTCGATTTCAAATTACATCTCTCCTAGAGCACATTAAATTTGTCTTCATTGTTTTTAGGTTTGTTCTGTTTATTCTTTTTTTCCTCCTCTTGTTTTTTTTTTTTTTTTTGGTATGTGTGTTTCATTTTTGCTTCTGGCACAATTCCATTTTAATTTAAAACACTGAAGCAATGGCTCTGCATCTCAAAATGTGTACATTGCCTTCCAGATTATAATCTGGTTAAAAGTTAAAGTGGCTTTATGTATGGTGTGATTTGTAACAGTGTTATAATCATGCATTTTATTGTACTGTAAATGTTCTTTTAGCATTTTGTGATTTTTTTAACATTAGACATTTTCTTTATAAAATTGGATTAGATTTAAATGTAAACTGAATTCTATCAGATCAAAGAAAAGAATGGAATATATGATAAACATTCCATCTGGTGAGCATTGAGAGAGAATTGCAAGTAATTTGCCATCAGTCTCAGTGCAATTAAGGAACAAACAAAACTGAATACGTGTACTTGTATAGGTCATATAGAATTAAACACAATTTAGTGCTTCCCAATTACTTTGCTCTCAGTATGGTTCTTTTCCACATACCTTACTTACTCAAGAATAGTGTTTTCAACAGAAAGAGACTCACATACTTAGAGAATGAACTTATAGTTGTCTGGGGAAAGGAAGAGGGTAAAGGATATTTAGGTAGTTTGGGAAGGACATGGACACACTGCTGTACTTAAAATGAATAACCAACAAGGACCTACTGTAAAGCCCTCATCAATGTTATGTGGCAGACTGGATGAGAGGGGAGTTTAAGAAAGAATGGATACATGTATGTGTATGGCTGAGTCCCCCCACTGCTCACCTGAAACTATGACAACATTGATTATCAGCTATACCCCAATGCAAAATAAAAGGTTAAAAAAAAAAAAGAATAGTGTTTTCTCTCTTAAACACAATTGCATTTTATTCTTCCATTTCATAAAATCTTTTTTTTTTTAATGGTCATTTTTGGGTCAAAGTTATATTTATTAATAATTTTCTCAAACTTGTGTTTTAAAGTGAGACCTTTCTTTATAAAAAGTGGTAGTCTCTAACCTCTCCTCAAAAAACTGATTCTCAAAAGCAATTACTTTTAACTATGTTACGTTGTTGTATTTGTTATTTACATCTAAGTCTCCGGGAGTTAGCTCCCTTTCCCACAAAATGCAACAAAAACACTTTCCTTCTGTCCATTCGTAAACACAGTTATAGTTCTGGATAGATCACTTATCACATTTATATGATTATGACTATGTAGACATAATTCAAAACTGAGTCATATAGAATATTAAGGCTACTTTTTTTCTTTTCTTGAAAAATTTATTTTTTTTTCCTGGAGTTTCTAATTATCTCTATTTGCTTAGTTTTTGATGTATTAATCCCCAATTATATGTATTAATCACCAATTCCAAGTTTACTTCTAGAAATAAAAATTTTACAAATACATCCAAATGTATCAGATGTCCTACCAAAGTCATCAGCAATTTTTGACTTGCTCTAGTCTGGAGTGTTTGTTCTCCAGATCTTGTATCATATATGAATTTAGTTTTCCTCTTTTTAAAAAATGTATTCAACCCCGGTGATTTACTCACTTGTTAATTATTTCATTTTCTTTTAAGACTATCCACTAGTAGCTTTTGATAATGAGTTATTGGAAGTCAATAGGTTTTCAACATTTTGCACAGCAAAACATCCACAATCACATTTAATTGATAGTTCCTTTAGTGACAGAATACTATAATTGGATAATTAGAAAAATTATCCTCAATATTTTAAGCCATAGCTTTGTTGTCTTCTAGCTTCAAATATGTGATTTCTCATATAAAAACTATTACTTTTCCTCTCTAAAAATCATGCTGTTCTCATTGATAATGATGTTGGACATTCATAAATTATTGGATCATATGCAGAGGCAGATCTGTTTTCATCTATTGTTTTATAGATGTTAAATAGACCCATCTATTTGGTGGGTCTATTTAATCAAGAAATGAATCCTTTCATTCCAAGCATAATTTCTTGAATGAATTTATTTTCCTCATCCTTTTTTCATTTCTTTTTTGCATGGACTCTTTTTATTGAGATTTTAGGACTCCAGATCTGATCCTCTGATTTTCTAACCTTTTTTTCTCCTGTTACCATAAATGTCTCTTTTTTGGTCTACTTTATTGGAAGCTTCCCTAATTTAAGTTTTCAGTCAATATACAGAGTTTCCATTTCTGCTATAAATTTTATATTTCCAAAAATTCTTTTTTGTTACCTTCTGGTCTTCTTGCATTGATACATTTCTTTATGTCTCTGAGAATGTTAAGGATAATGACTTTTTCTTCTTGATTTCCATGTTTCCTAGAGGCTTATTTATTTCTTGTTTATCTGATGTGCTATAGTCCATGGGGTTGCAAGGAGTTGGGCACCATTTAGCAACTGAACAACAACAATTAACTGCAAAAACAGAGCTGGTTGTTTCTTTATACTTTATTTCAAAAACTTTGTATTTTTAAATGGAATGAAACAAAAGAAGTGTATCATTTTTTTCAGCTTTATTTCATATGTAATGCACTGTTTACATCTCTCTATATGGGATTAGAATCAGGCAGGTCTTATTCTAAGCAGGTTCACATGGAAAGGCCATAATGGTTGCAAAGTGGTTTCTTTCCTGATTGGATGGGTTTTTCTACAACTGATCTATTACCAGGTCATACTAGTTGTTCAATCTTTTGAGTCTCACTTTTGGGTAGAACTGATCATTAATGAAGCCAAAAATCATTTTTAATAGTTAAAAATTGGAAGGTATCCAAACGATATGCCAAAGAAATGATCAAAACAAGAACACTGGGAAAGATGAAAATGGATAATATTAACATTACGTATTATTGGTCTAGCCTCATTTTGATCATAACAAATATTTATGGGACACACAGATAAGGCTGGGAAAGAGTTCTTTCTTATAGAATATAATGAGGAAAAGTGACTCAATAAATTGTTTGAAATACATATATATATACATGTGTGTGTGTGTGTGTGTGTGTGTGTGTGTATCTTAGTCCCTTCAGGCTGCTAACTTACACCAACAGATTGAGTGAGTTATAATAAACAAAAAACATGTATTTCTCGAAGTTCTGGACCTGAGGAGTCCAGTGTTATGGCATGAATACAGTTTTGTTGTGGTGAGGGTCTGCTTCCTTGCTCATAGATGGCACCTTCTCATTGTGCCCTCACATGGTGAAAGGGCCAAGGGATGTCAGCACGGCCCCTTTCACAAGAACACCATCCCATTCAGGAGGGCTTCACCCTCTTGAAGACACTAAGCATCTCTCAAAGACCTCACTTCCTAATACCATAATATTTGAGGGTTAAGATTTCAATGTAAGAATTGGGGGGACATATAGCAATATTATATATGCATGCATATTCCATATTTGATTAAAGCAACCAGTCCTAGCAGTGAAAATATCAAAATGAAGTACAAAGTTTAATGAACTTTCTGGTTAAATGTTCCACAGTATCATTCAGGTAAGTAATTATGTTTTACTTTTACTTATATATTAGAAATATATTTGCCAAGTAATACACATATTTTTCTTACATCCCCCCTAAAGAGCTTTGATGAATACATTAAAATATAGTATTTCTTTTTGTTTAAAAATCTTTTTGGTTGGTTTGTGTACAACTCTGTGGGTATTTTTTTTTCAGTTAATCTTAAAACTACTAATACTTTATACTGTTTAGCACAGAAATACTTGTAGGAAAATTGCTTTTTTGAACATTTAATACTTGTATTCTAAGATTCAGCCCAGATACTCCATTTTGTATAAAGAAATTTGATCCTCTTCTTTGAAGACTTTTTAAAAAGAGTCTTCTTTTAAAAGTTTTTTTCCTTTTATTATTTGTTATTAAAGCGCCTATAAAATGGGGGCTTCCCTTGTGGCTCAGTCAGTAAAGAATCTGCCCACAATGCAGGAGACCCAGATTTGAACCCTGGGTTGGGAATATCCCCTGGAGAAGGAAATGGCAACTCACTCCAGTATTCTTGTCTGGGAAATTCCATGGACAGAGAAACCTGGTGGGCTACAGTCCACAGGGTCGCAAGAGTTGGACACAACTTAGCAAATAAACCACCACACCTATAAAACTGGAAATATTTTTACTTAGATTTTTTTTGTTTATCTAAAACACGAGTTTTCCTCAAGGATAGAGCAGGTGTGGAAAACTATATAAAGTCATACAATAACTAAGAAAAATTTTATAGAAAACAAATTATAATGCATTCTATTGAATCAGTAGGAAACAATCACAAACCATAAGCCTGAGATGAGAGGCTATTGATTTCATATGCTTCTACATCAGCAGATAAAGTACATTCTATTATATATATTGGTAAGTACGTTTAAAATATGAAAGTTATATGAAACAACCACCTACAGATCTCAGATATGGCTAAAGAGAATATTTCCTTCCCCATTCTCCCATTCTTATAAAGAAGACCTTTTTTTCTGAATACTTATGTTATGGAATCTCAACCTACATATGGACTGGTCAGTTAGTTGTCTTTCTGTAAAAGGAGAAAATTGCTACCAGGTTGAAAGATTCATTTTACAGATTATAATATAAATGATTATATTATATATCAATCAGCCGTGTGTGATTCTTTGCAACCCCAAGTCCATGGGATTCTCCAGGCAAGAATACTGGAGTGGGTTGCTATGCCCTCCTCTAAGGGATCTTCCCAACCCAGGGATCGACTCAGTCAATTCAGATCAACTCAGTCAACTCAGATTGACTCAGTCTCCCGCATTGCAGATGGATTCTTTACCATCTGAGCCACCAGGGAAGCCCATAAATGGTTATAATATAATGTAAATGGTTGACTGATATCAGATATTCAATAAGTTTGGATGTAAGTTTTTATTTAACTTGTGCTTTAAATTTTACTTATAGCCCTTTAAACTGTCATATGATACTGATTTAATTAAAATAATTCTGTTAATTGAATATATTTATTTTCTTAGGAACTGAATAATGTTTCACCCTAATTCTTCATTACATACAACACGAAAGTTTTATTGCCTGAAAGCGTCACCACCTTTCCACAAGACTGATGTAGAGGCCCTTAATAAAGAAATTTAAGTTTTAGAGTTTATGTTTAGATTATCCAAACTTATTTTGGTTATTTAACTGACAATATCTATACATTTTGGAAACAAAAAACAATAGGCTAGATTAAATATTTAAATATTACATTGCTATGTTATGTAAATGTGGATGCTTATATATATGGAATTTCATTTTTATGTTACTCATATTTATACGGGCAGAAATCACATTGGTCTCATTCTTATTGAAATAATTTCAGAATACTCTCTAGACAAAATATATTAAATAGAGAAATAGCCAAAATTTAAATTTTAATACCAAGGTACATATGGTATGCATAGACATATATATATATACACAGTGTTAATTGCTAGTAATACTACTGTCTTTATCTTCTGAATTAAATTTTATTTTTACATTTGTAGTTATGCAGTTAAATCCTAGGGATGTTTGCGTTTAATTTCCTGAGTTCAGATTTCCACTTTTACCTCAAAATATTTATTAGAGATTACTCTCCAAGGGGGAAAAAGTTCTTCTTGTTTTAATTATTTCTTTGGCATATATCATTTGGATACCTTCCAATTTTAACTACCAAAAACAGTGTAGACTACATTAAAGATCCATTCTATCCAAAAGTGAGATTCAACAGATCAAACTACTACTGTGACCTGGAAACAGATCACTCAGAACAAAACCATCCAATCAGGAAACAGACCGTTTCTGCAACCGTTTCTCAACTGCTTTGCATGTGAACTTGCTCAAAAGAAGGCCTGATTCTAACCCCATGAGATAACATAGTAATAGAAATTTGTAAACAATGCATTACATATAAAATAAGGCTGGAAAAAAAAAAAAAAAGCCGCATTTATTTTGTTTCATTTTATCTTAGATACAAAGTTTCTGAGATAAAGTATTAAGAAACAACCAGCTCATATTTTGCAGTTAACAGACATACTACTTTTGTTGCAAATTCCATATTTGACATATATTAATTTATTTACCCTTTGCAAGCAGACCAGTATTATAAAAATATCATCCATTTGAATGCAACTAAAAGTATATTTAAAGCTCGATTAAAAGCCTTCCAATGTTCGTTAAGCAGTAATAATAGGCAACCTGCAGAAACAAGAGCTGTGAATGCCGTCATGAAAACAAACTCCCAACAAGTATCCGCTGGAGAGCAGGAGGAGGCCCGCGGATTGTTTATTGTCAAAGGCTTGACTGGCTAATAAACGCTGGCGAAAGCCCGAGTGCGCTGGAATGCTCTGCAGCTGCCGCATTAGTCAAACTTTCCCTTTTCTGAATGCTCTAATCCCTTCAATATTGCATTAAATATGTTTTCAATATTTATCTGGATAAAAATGTGCTGAATGTTGGAACAGTTTAATTCTGACGTTTGTCACACAGGAAATCTGGAAACGGCAGAAGGTAACTGCATCTTTACTGTTCAAAACCTAATGCAATTCGTTCCTCCCACACTCCGTGGGAGCACTCAGTCAGACTGTGACCACGCTGAGGCAGGCAAACGCCAGCAGTACTGTAGCCAAACATGAGGACTTGGCGCTTGGCTGAACTGACTTAACTGACCCCTTGCCATCCATGAAGATATGAATTCGCACAGGCCTCCGTGACTGAATGTCGTATAGCACAATATAATAAATGTCTTTGCAGTGTGTTATATTCTATACAGTCCAAATCCTTGACAAGCCAGAAGCAGAAATCGTTTATTACTATGTCACATCGTTTCTTCTATGATTACCCAAACTATTGTTGGCTAATCTATTGGATGTTATATAAGGAAAGTCACTGATCTTGGAATTAAGATGTTTGAATTGTATCCCATCTTTGACACTGCTGCTGCTGCTGCTGCTAAGTCGCTTCAGTCGTGTCTGACTCTGTGCGACCCCAGAGGCGGCAGCTCACCAGGCTCCCCTGTCCCTGGGATTCTCCAGGCAAGAACAAGTAAACTCATGTGTCCCTCACAATCTCTCTTGGACTCAATTTCACCAACAAAATGACAAGGCTGGATGTGACGGATCATATGTCCACAATAACTGTAACTTCTTTGGTTGTTTTATTTAAAATACCCACACAGCCATAAAAATATTTACATAAACAATAAAATCATAAATACAATAGTTAATAGCAATGTCATTATTCAAATGTAGTATTTACATTTTGAACCTAAATATTAAATCATAAGACAATTTTGGAGAGGGTTTGACATTAAATCAAAGAAATTCATATTACAAATTTTGCTTGAATTGACTTTTCTTGACGATATGGCAGGATATTATTACATTAGGGTAACATTTCCTTAGTTTATAAAAAGAAAAAAAAAATCTAAGCTTATTGACTGGAATGTTTTGTGTTTAGACTTTTTAGTTTCCTGAAATCATGAAATTGATATTAAGTAAAAATCTAGGAAGTAATCAAAATCTCTGAACTTCCAGTATCACTTAATTTATTCCAAATCATCAAGTAATGAAAATTCCTTGAGACCAATGGAGAATGCAAATAAATATATTGGTGGTATACTACTGGTTAGTCATTTTATGTCATTTAGACAACCCTCAAATTTTTCTTCTCATTGACCATGAAAGATAACTAACTCTGTCATGTTTCAAAGTGGTATTTGTTGAAAATGAAAATAAGCCTTACAACCAAGTCAAGCTTTAGAAATTGTGTACCTCTAAAGACCAAAGACCCTTAACAATGGCTATTGAAAGTGAGGAATTTCTATTACCAAGAAACTACAATCAACTGATACACTCATTTTTTACTATTTTACTTTATTCTTTGAAAACTTTCTGAAGCTTTGCCATGATGTGATTTCCTTTTCACTTTAGAAGCTGCATTTTTCAAAGTTAATCCTTTGTTGTACATTCTACTCTATTCCAGAAGATGCTATGTCTTTTCCATTCTCACAGAGTACATTCAATTTCTATGGATATAATTCTGAAGCCCAAATTTCACCTTTCATATTAATTCTTATCTGGCTTCCCAAATGAAACACCTCCACAACTGAGTTGTTTGTTCATTAATGAGTTTGTTCATTAATGTTTCTTGGCTCTTATCAAATTTTATTGATCCTAGAGACATACACTTCCCAAGCAGCTCAAATAGTAAAGAATCTGCCTGCAATGCTGGAGACCTGGGTTCTGTCCCTGGGTCAGGAAGATCCCCTGGAGAAGGGCGTGGCAATCCAATCCAATATTCTTGGCTGGAGAATCCCATGGAGAGAGGAGCCTAGTGGGCTACAGTCCATGGGGTTACAAAGAGTTGGACAAGACTAAGGGATTAACACACATGGGCATATTTAGTTTCTCAACAGTCTTTAAACATGGAGATCTATGTTTATCCTTTACCAAAAATATAACAGCTTTATTGAGATTAGATTCATATTTACATACATCAGTTCAGTTCAGTTCAGTCACTCAGTCGTGTCCGACTCTTTGTGACCCCATGAAACGCTGGGCTAGAAGAAGCACAAGCTGGAATCAAGATTGCCGGGAGAAATATTAATAACCTCAGATTAAATACCATCAGTCAGTTCAGTCGCTCAGTCATGTCTGACTCTTTGCAACCCCATGAATCGCAGCACACCAGGCCTCCCTGTCAATCACCATCTCCCAGAGTTCACTCAGACTCACATCCATCGAGTGAGTGATGCCATCCAGCCATCTCATCCTCTGTCGTCCCCTTCTCCTCCTGCCCCCAATCCCTCCCAGCATCAGAGTTTTTTCCAATGAGTCAACTCTTCGCATGAGGTGGCCAAAGTACTGGAGTTTCAGTTTTAGCATCATTCCTCCCAAAGAAATCCCAGGGCTGATCTCCTTCAGAATGGACTGGTTGGATCTCCTTGCAGTCCAAGGGACTCTCAAGAGTCTTCTCCAACACCACAGTTCAAAAGCATCAATTTTTCGGTGCTGAGCTTTCTTCACAGTTTTTTTCCAACTCTCACATCCATACATGACCACAGGAAAAACCATAGCCTTGACTAGACAGACCTTTGTTGGCAAAGTAATGTCTCTGCTTTTCAATATGCTATCTAGGTTGGTCATAACTTTCCTTCCAAGGAGTAAGCGTCTTTTAATTTCATGGCTGCAGTCACCATCTGCAGTGATTTTGGAGCCCCAAAAAATAAAGTCTGACACTGTTTTCCACTGTTTCCCCATCTATTTCCCATGAAGTGATGGGACCAGATGCCATGATCTTCATTTTCTGAATGTTGAGCTTTAAGCCAACTTTTTCATTCTCCTCTTTCACTTTCATCAAGAGGCTTTTTAGTTCTTCACTTTCTGCCATAAGGGTGGTGTCATCTGCATATCTGAAGTTATTGATATTTCTCCTGGCAATCTTGATTTCAGCTTGTGCTTCTTCCAGCCCAGCATTTTCTCATGATGTACTCTGCATATAAGTTAAATAAGCAGGGTGACAATATACAGCCTTGATGTACTCCTTTTCCTATTTGGAACCAGTCTGTTGTTGCATGTCCAGTTCTAACTGTTGTTTCCTGACCTGCATACAGATTTCTCAAAAGGCAGATCAGGTGGTCTGGTATCCACATCTCTTTCAGAATTTTCCACAGTTTATTGTGATCGACACAGTCAAGGCTTTGGCATAGTCAATAAAGCAGAAATAGATGTTTTTCTGGAATTCTCTTGCTTTTTCGATAATCCAGCGGATGTTGGCAATTTGATCTCTGGTTCTTCTGTCTTTTCTAAAACCAGCTTGAAATCTGGAAGTTCACGGTTCACATATTGCTGAAGCCTGGCTTGGAGAATTTTGAGCATTACTTTACTAGCATGTGAGATGAGTGCAATTGTGCGGTAGTTTGAGCATTCTTTGGCATTGCTTTTCTTTGGGATTGGAATGAAAACTGACCTTTTCCAGTCCTGTGGCCACTGCTGAGTTTTCCAAATTTGCTGGCATATTGAGCGCAGCAGTAAACTACCCCAAATAATCTATATGTTCAATGCAATCCCTATCAAGCTACCAAGGGTATTTTTCACAGAGCTAGAACAAATAATTTCACAATTTGTATGGAAATAGAAAAAGTCTCAAATAGCCAAAGCAATCTTGAGAAAAAAGAATGGAACTGGAGAAATCAACCTACCTGACTTCAGGCTCTACTACAAAGCCACAGTCATCAAGACAGTATGGTACTGCACAAAGACAGAAATATAGATCAATGGAACAAAATAGAAAGCCCAGAGATAAATCCACGCATCTATGGACACCTTATCTTTGACAAAGGAGGCACGAATATACAATGGAGAAAAGACAATCTCTTTTACAAGTGGTGCTGGGAAACTGGTCAACCACTTGTAAAAGAATGAAACTAGAACGCTTTCTAACACCATACACAAAAATAAACTGAAAATGGATTAAAGATCTAAACATAAGACCAGAAACTCTAAAACTCCTAGAGGAGAATATAGGCAAAACACTCTCTGACATAAACCACAGCAGGTCCTCTATTGACCCACCTCCCAGAATTTGGAAATAAAAAGCAAAAATAAACAAATGGGGCCTAATTAAAATTAAAAGCTTCTGTACAACAAAGGTGGAGAAGGCAATGCACCCCACTCCAGTACTCTTGCCTGGAAAATCCCAGGGATGGAGGAGGCCTGGTAGGCTGGCAGTCCATGGGGTCGCTAAGAGTGGGACACTACTGAAGCAACTTAGCAGCAGCAGCCAGCAGCAACACAACAAAGGAAACTATAAGCAAGGTGAAAAGACAGCCTTCAGAATGGGAGAAATAGAATAGCAAATGAAGCAACGGACAAAGAATTAATCTCAAAAATATACAAGCAACTCCTGCAGCTCAATTCCAGAAAAATAAACGACCCAATCAAAAAAATGGGCCAAAGAACTAAACATAACATTTCTCCAAAGAAGACATACAGATGGCTAACCACACAAAAGATGCTTAACATCACTCATTATCAGAGAAATGCAAATCAAAACCACAATGAGGTATCATTTCACACCAGTCAGAATGGCTGCAATCCAAAAGTCTACAAGCAATAAATGCTGGAGAGGTGTGTGGAGAAAAGGGAACCCTCTTACACTGTTGGTGGGAATGCAAACTAGTACAGCCACTATGGAGAACAGTGTGGGGATTCCTTAAAAAAACTGGAAATAGATCTGCTTATGAACCAGCAATCCCACTGCTGGGCATACACGACGAGGAAACCAGAATTGAAAGAGACACGTGTACTGCAATGTTCATTGCAGCACTGTTTATAATAGCCAGGACATGGAAGCAACCTAGATGTCCATCGGCAGATGAATGGATAAGAAAGCGTGGTACATATACACAATGGAGTATTACTCAGCCATTAAAAAGAATACATTTGAATCAGTTCTAATGAAGTGGATGAAACTGGAGCCAATTATAAGAGTGAAAGTAAGCCAGAAAGAAAAAACACCCACACAGTATACCTAATGCATATATATGGAATTTAGAAAGATGGTAATGATAACCCTGTATGCGAGACAAACAAAGAGACACAGATGTATAGAACAGTCTTTTGGACTCTGTGGGAGAGGGCGATGGTGGGATGATTTGGGAAAATGGCATTGATTGAAACATGTATAATATCATATGTGAAACAAATCGCCAGTCCAGGTTTGATGCATGATACAGGATGCTTGGGGCTGCTGCACTGGGATGACCCAGAGGGATGGTATGGGGAGGGAGGTGGGTGGGGCATTTAGGATGGGGGAACATGTGTACCCTGTGGTGGATTCATGTGGAAAGTAATTAACCTCTAATTAAAAAATAAGTAAATTAAAAAAAAAAGACCCAGCACAGCCAAAATAAATAAATATTCAAAAACTTGAAAAAATAAATTAATTAATTAATTAACTCATTGGGTCTGACTTTCCAAAAAAAAAAAAAGTGAAGACGTTTACACTGACAACAGAGGCCTGTCTAGTCAAAGCTATGGTTTTCCCAGTATTCATGTACGGATATGAGAGTTGGGCCATAAAGAAAGCTGAGCACTGAAGAATCAATGCTTTTGAACTGTGGTGTTAGAGAAGACTCTTAAGAGTCCCCTGAACTGCAAGGAGATCAAACCAGTCAATCCTGAAGGAAAATTAGTCCTGAATACTCATTGGAAGGACTGAAGGTGAAGCTGAAACTCCAATACTTTGGCCACCTGATGCAAAGAAGTGATCCATTGGTAAAGACACCAATGCCGGGAAAGACTGAAGGTAGGAGAAGAAGGGGATGACAGAGGTTGGAATGGCTTCACTGACTTGATGGACATGAGTCTAAGCAAGCTCCGGGATTTGGTGATGCACAGGGAA
>NW_020867227.1:0-18248 GCF_003369695.1 Bos indicus x Bos taurus | reverse complement strand
GAAGTCACTCAGTTGTGTTCGACTCTTTGTGACCCCGTAGACTGTAGCCTACCAGGCTCCTCCGTCCATGGGATTCTCCAGGCAAGAATACTGGAGTGGAGGGAGGGAGGAGGGTTCAGGATGGAACGCGGGTATACCTGTGGCGGATTCATTTCGATATTTGGCAAAACTAATACAATATTGTAAAGTTTAAAAAAAAAAAAAAAAAAAAAAAAAAAAAAGAATGCTGGAGTGGGTTGCCATTTCCTTCTCCAGGGGATCGAACCCAGGTCTCCCGCATTGCAGGCAGATGCTTTAACCTCTGAGCCACCAGAGAAGCCATTAAAATACCCTATTTATAAAAGATATTAATAAAAATTTTCATAGCTCAGTCGTCTACTCTTCTCTCAATATTTACTTTAATAGACTGTTTCTTCCTTAAAAGGTATATTTAGTCTTTCAAAAATTGATTAGAAAAATTATTTAATACTGTTTTCATTGAATAGAATGATGATGCAACTTTTATTTTTCTTAATAATTTTGTCTTATGTGTCTGTCTATGAAGATTTATAAAGTGAAAACTTGGTGTTATAACAATAATTAATTAAAATGTAACCTAGTGGTGAAGAGAGGTAAAGGAAAGATAGAGAAGTGGGAATATGGACTACTGGTGGTGGGTGGTGAGAAATCTTGTTTGTGCGTATCTTAACTAACAGCATTATCCCAGCTCCTTCCCAGATGCCACTTGCACACCCTTAGCCTCTTTCTCAATCTGCTCCTCTGAGGCTTGACTCACAGGTAGTGTTCCCTGCTGCCATCTTGGTATAAAGGACCTTCTTTCTTCCTCGTCTCAATGAAATTGTTCTTTAAAATAACTGCATTATCTTGGTTAAAAATGTAGTGAACACATCTATGTAACTTGCTAATAAGAGATGCTTGAGGCAAAGCATCTTTTCTTCAGGATTCTTATACTGAGGCTTGCATTTTAAAAAGTGATATTCAGCAGGTTGTGTACTGCTTTGACTTATACATGAATGTGTCTAATAGTGGGAATATAAACACAGCTAGAAGGTAGAACTTTGTTCTTTTTATCGTAGTGGGGACTGGTAAAATACTATATGCATAGACCATGGGACCTTGCAGTTTTCTTTTCAAATGATCTTCTATAGGCTGTTCATTTACTCATTCATCTAACAATTTACTATCACTAATCTTCTGTGTGCTGCATAAAAGAATAAAGTCACTAAACCTGGACAGGATCACCCTTTACAGACAAGCTATAATATGTAAACAATTAGTAGTCTTTGTTTCTTTTTTCTCATTTGCCCTTGACTTTCCATTAATCACTATGTTATCACTTGACTGTCTTAAATCTCTGTTACATACTTTTAGCTCGGTAAATCTAAGCAAGTAATATTAGCTCAATTACATATGATTTTAGTAAGGTTATCAAGTTCTTACAAGTTCTCAAAGGATGTTGGCTATAGCTACATCTCCAAACAGATCAACATCTTTGGTATAATCTGATTCATTGACATTATCTGTATGCACAGGGAATCTTGAGTATATTAGATACAACCTTGTTTTGGTGGTATGACACTAGGGGAAAAAGAAAAAAAATACTAATGAATCCTATTATATAAGTCTATGTCAGTTCACAGCATTCTTTATTTATGGCATGATTTCTAATTTCTTTTGAATATCCCATCATAGTTTACCTACATGGGATACATAATAAATGCTGTTTTCTGAGAATGAAATATTAAGGAATTTTGTTACTAAAAATTCTCATAGTTGCAGTGAAAATAATTTTATGTGCTTTGATCCTTCAATATTATTAACCAATCTGTGCTACTTTCTAAACTAGCCCTGTCCCAACCCTTCATGGGAGTAAGCAAGAGAGTACAGCTACATGATCAAAATTCCAAGTATCTTTTCAGTGGGCAGAATTTTTTGCCCATGTTTTGTGGCTGCCTCCCATCTCCAGCAGTTTGTTGCAATACTTAATTAGGACTAAAATAGATTAATCTGTCCCTGAACAGATTGAATGAAAAAAATGATTTCCAAGTAATACAGGGTTAGCAAGACTCTCTATCCTGGGCAACCATTCAGAATGTATGCCACTGAAATACCCTCTACAGAATGACACAGACTTGACCAGAGATAACATTTATGTGTAAAAACAATATATCAGGACTTTATCCAGTGGAACCTCAGAAATCTTAGGTGAGTTACTTCCAGTCCAGGATATTGATCAGACCTGTGAATTTTACTCTCTGCTCAAAATTTATTGTTACCATGGCAAAGGAAAAGGAAAAGAGGAAATATGTATCCTCACCAAAAAACTAGGAAAATACATCCTCCAAATGTTAGAAATATTGAAGAGTTTTATAAAATATAACTTATCTAAAACCAATGTGCTGCTGCTGCGTCGCTTTAGTTGTGTCCGACTCTGTGTGACCCCATAGACAGCAGCCCACCAGGCTCCCAGTCCCTGGGATTAATTTCTGTCTCCAGTGCATGAAAGTGTTAGAAGAGGATAAACAAGATGTGCTTGCTGCTGCTGCTGCTGCTAAGTCGCGTCAGTCGTGTCCGACTCTGTGCGACCCCATAGACGGCAGCCCACCAGGCTCCCCCATCCCTGGGATTCTCCAGGCAAGAACACTGGAGTGGGTTGCCATTTCCTTCTCCAATGCATGAAAGTGAAAAGTGAAAGTGAAGTCGCTCAGTCGTGTCCAACTCCCAGCGACCCCAAGGACTGCATACATACATATGTACATACATACATACAGAAAAAAAAAAGACTAAATTTCCATATTTAGTCGTGTTGCTGGCTGAAAACTTACTTTTCTTCTTTCTTGAAGACATTTCTAAAAATATTTCAGCGAATGTAGTAACTATTTAAGATTAAAAAGTTAAGAAATATATGAATAAAACAGTGATAGAAACAACAATAATTGTACTAAATGTATTATTAATATGGATATTATATTTTAGGAAAATATTAAATAGTCTATAAGAAAATACAAAGAGAATCAAATCATGATGTGGATCAAATGTCCAAGTTTATCTCTATAAAAACCTGGAAACGTTTGAAAGGTTTGGAGAAAAACATGTAAGAGAATAAATGTATCATCCTCCATGAAGGGAAAGCAATAGATACTGTTTTATTCTTGAACCCCTAATTAAAGAAAAGTGTAATTTATAACTTATTCATTACAGAAAGAAATAAATAAAACTATAATTGATATAGTAAAACAAAGTTTTTAAGAAGATAAAGAATAAGAAAAAGTAAAAGCATGAAATATAAGGTAAATAATATTAGCTGTTTATATTAAATCTGATTATAATCAAAACTTCTTAAAAATGAATGCATCTGGGTTTATGTCAAGAAAAAAACTAAATTTGCTTATTTTAAAACCAACTGAACATCGTGACACCTACAGTTTCAAAATGCTAGGCAAATGTATTTTAAAAACAACTTATGTTAAAATATCAATATTAAATCAAAGTGCAACATAAGGAAATACAATACATAGTACAAGAGATATGTTTATGTAAATACCATTTAAAGTCCACAATACAGATAATTACAGTTGTGAGCCAACACTTATTGAGTGCTTCCTATATATCATGCATTACTCTAAATGCTTATAAGTGGTTGTTCAAGTAGCTCTCGAACGGCCTATCAGTTAGAGCCATTATTACCCTGATACCCATTTAGAAACCTGAGACAAATAAATTAAGAAATTTGCCTCTCCACTTAACCAGTGATTAGTAGATCTGGGATTTGAAATCCATTCACTCACACTCTTGAGACCTTGATTGTTACATGGTTTATCTCCTTTTTATAACAAGACTGGGAGAAGACTGTGGCTCAGATCAGAACTCCTTATTGCCATATTCAGTCTTAAATAGAAGAAAGTGGGGAAAACCACTAGACCATTCAGGTATGACCTAAATCAAATTCCTTATGACTATACTGTGGAAGTGAGAAATAGATTTAGGGGATTAGATCTGATAGACAGAGTGCCTAATGAACTATGGATGGAGTTCATGACCATTGTACAGGAGACAGGGGATCAAGACCATCCCCAAGAAAAAGAAATGCAAAAAGCAAAAATGGCTGTCTGAGGAGGCCTTACAAATAGCTGTGGAAAGAAGAGAAGCGAAAAGCAAAGGAGAAAAGGAAAGATATACCCATTTGAAATGCAGAGTTCCAAAGAATAGCAAGGAGAGGTAAGAAAACCTTCCCTCAGTGATCAATGCAAAGCAATAGAGGGAAACAACAGAATGGGGAAGACTAGGGATCTCTTCAAGAAAATTAGAGATACCAAGGAACATTTCATGCAAAGATGGGCTCGATAAAGGACAGAAATGGTATGGACCTATAGAAGCAGAAGATATTAAGAAGAGGTGGCAAGAATACACAGAAGAACTGTAAAAAAGATCTTCACAACCCAGATAATCATGAAGGTGTGATCACTCACACTTACCTAGAGCCAGACATCCTGGAATGTGAAGTCAAATGGGCCTTAGGAAGCATCACTATGAACAAAGCTGGTGGAGGTGATGAAATTACAGTTGAGCTATTTCAAATCCTAAAAGATGATGCTGTGAAAGTCCTGCACTCAATATGCCATCAAATTTGGAAAACTCAGCAGTGGCCACAGGACTGGAAAAGGTCAGTTTTCATTCCAATCCCAAAGAAAGGTAATACCAAAGAATGCTCAAACTACTGCACATTGCACTCTTCTCACACACTAGTAAAGTAATACTCAAAATTCTCCAAGCCAGGTTTCATCAATAATGTGAACTGTGAACTTCCAGATGTTCAAGCTGGTTTTAGAACGGGCAGAGGACCAGAGATCAAATTGCTAACATCCACTGGATCATGGAAAAAGCAAGAGAGTTCCAGAAAAGCATCTATTTCTGCTTTATTGACTATGCCAAAGCCTTTGACTGTTTGGATCAAATAACTGTGGAAAACCTGCCTCTTGAGAAATCTGTATACAAGTCAGGAAGCAACAGTTAGAACTGGACATGGAACAACAAACTGGTTCCAAATAGGAAAAGCAGTATGTCAAGGCTGTATATTGTCACCCTGCTTATTTAAGTTATATGCAGAGTACATCATGAGAAATGCTGGACTGGAAAGCACAAGCTGGAATCAAGATTGCCGGGAGAAATCTCAATAACCTCAGATATGCAGATGAACCCCACCCTTATGGCAGAAAGTGAAGAAGAACTAAAGAGCCTCTTGATGAAAGTGAAAGAGGAGAGTGAAAAAGTTGGCTTAAGCTCAACACTCAGAAAATGAAGATCATGGCATCCGGTCCATCACTTCAGGTAGATAGAAGGGGAAACAATGGCTGACTGTATTTTTCTGGGCTCCAAAATCACTGCAGATGGTGACTGCAGCCATGAAATTTAAAAGACACTTGCTCCTTGGAAGGAAAGCTATGACCAACCTAGAAAGCATATTAAAAAGCAGAGACATTAACTTTGCCAGCAAAGGTCCATCTAGTCAAGGCTATGGTTTGTCCAACAGTCATGTATGGATGTGAGAGTTGGACTATAAAGAAAGCTGAGAGCAGAAGAATTGATGCTTTTGAACTGTGGTGTTGGAGAAGACTCTTGAGAGTCCCTTGGACTGCAAGGGATCCAACAGTCCATTCTGAAGGAGATCAGCCCTGGGATTTCTTGGAAAGATGATGCTAAAGCTGAAACTCCAGTACTTTGGCGACCTCATGTGAAGAGTTGACTCATTGGAAAAGACTCTGATGGTGGAGGGATTGGGGGCAGGAGGAGAAGGGGACGACAGAGGATGAGATGGCTGGATGGCATCACTGACTCGATGGATGTGAGTCTGAGTGAACTCCGGGAGTTGGTGATGGACAGGGAGGCCTGGTGGGCTGCTATTCATGGGGTCGCAAGAGTCGGACATGACTGAGGTGACTCATCTGATCTGATCTGGTTGTTAAAACAAACAGAAAACGCAACATCTGTGCAAAGAGACATTGAGAAAACTTCCATCATAACAATAATCATGTTCAAATAATAGTACCCTGTTTCTAAGTAACTAAAAACTCATAGACTTAAATGTGATATGTAATAACAAGATAGATATAGATGCACATCCATATAAGGCTTTCCTGCCCTACAAACAAATTTGTTGTTCAAGTGTTAAGTCATATCTGACTCTTTGTCCCTCCATGGACTGGCGGCACACCAGATTTCCCTGTCCCTTCACAATGTCCTGGAGCCCACTCCAGACTCATGTGCATTGAGTCAGTGATGCCATCCAACCATCTTATCCTCTGATGTCCCCTTCTCCTGCCTTTGATCTTTTCCAACATCAGGGTATTTTACAATGAGTCAGCTCTTCAGTTCAGGTGGCCAAAGTATTAGAGCTTCAGCATCAATCCTTCCAATGAATATTCAGTACTGATTTCCTTTAGAATTGACTGGTTTGATCTCCTTGCTGTCCAAGGGACTCTCAAGAGTCTTCTCCAGCACCACAGTTTGAAAGTATAAATTCCTTTGGTGCTCAGCCTTCTTTAAGGTCCAATTCTCACATCATTACATGACTATGGAAAAAACATAGCTTTGACTACATTGACCTTTGTTGGCTAAGTGATGTCTCTGCTTTTTAATATGCTGTCCTAGGTTTGTCATAGCTTTTCTTTCAAGGAGTAAGTGTCTTTTAATTACATGGCTGCAGTCAGTGTCCACAGTGATTTCTGAGCACAAGAAAATAAAATCTCCCACTGTTTTCATTTTTTATCTATTTGCCATGAAGTGATGGAAGTGGATGTCATGATCTTACTTTTTTGAATGTTAAATTTTGTCAGCTTTTTCACTCTCCTCTTTCACTTTCATCAAGAGACTCTTAGTTCCTCTTCACTTTCTGCCATTAGGGTGGTATCATTTGCATATCTAAGGTTGTTGATATTTCTCCTGGCAAGTCTTGAACCACCTTGTGTTCATCCAGCCCATCATTGTATCATATTCAATAAAGATGAAAACAACAACATTAACCTGTTAATCCATTAGGAAAGAAAACACTGATACATTCCAAAATGGATCTTTGGTGATAATAGGAAAAAATTTCACCATAATAGACCAAAAAAAAAAAAAAAAATTGGATTTTCTGAAAAGTGGAGAGAGAAACTAGTGATGGCAGCTTCAGTATCTTTTATAAATTAATCTCATAAGTAACAATACCTCTGCTTTTCATAGTGTTCTGTTTGTCATATAAAGACCTCTTTATAATGTAACAGTGGAATATGTGGAGATTGTGTGGTGCCTCTTAGAAATTGGCTGCCACAGTACACCCTCTGACACTCAATGAGTCATGTCCCCTCTTTCTGTTACTTTTTTTTTTTTTTTTTTGTAAGAGATTTGTATATTATACTGTAGGAACATTTGTCCTCTGTGAAGATCATAATGTTATTCATGATGCTACTGTAAAGACAATAGAGGTTTAACTGAGGTCTTCTGAACTAAAACCCCATGGCTTTTCTCCTATGGTCAAATAGAATGCCATATAGGTCTATTACTGTGTGGTGCACTGTATTCCAACATTCATAATGTTTCTGTACTACTGAACTTTTGGAATTGCTGAGATTATTGTTTTTTTCAGCTTTGCTTTATCCTCTAGCCTTCAGTTTTGCCCTCAGCCATATCCCACTGGTGTATATGTTCCAGATTGTTAAATTATCTCTCTGCTTTTCCAGGTTTCTTTTCTTTTATAGACATGAATACTATAGAACCAGACTTACTAGAATCACATGAATTGTAGGAGCAAAAAACGTTTGGAGTGAACATGTATAGGTCTTTCTAAATTAGTCTTCTCGGGCTGCCATAATCAAATACCACAAACTGAATGGCTTAAGCAACATAAATTGATTTCTTACAGTTCTGGAGGTGGAAAGTTCAAGATACAGGGTTAGATTATTTGATTCCTAGTGATGGCTCTCTTCTTGGCTTAGAGATGGCACCTTCTCTGTGTATTCTCATATGGTAAAGAGGGTGAAACACGCTCTTTGGTATCTCTTATAAGGAAACTTATCATATTAATCCTAGATTTACTCTTATGACCTCATTTAACCTTTTCACTTTCTTACATCAAAGAATAACATTGGGAGTTAGGGCTTCAACACATGAATTTTGGGGGCATGAAGTTTATCGAGTCTTTAGTGTTTAACCCTATAAGGAAAAAATGTACTTGGACTTTGAGATATTAGAAATTTCAAGGGGGTACTTTTCAAAAGGGGTTTGTGTTTATTCACATTATTTTTCTCAATAAGAGTACAGATAATGAACTTTTAATACATTTGTTTCCATAAGTAAGTTGCTCACAATATATGATGACCTGTTGTTGCTATTATTTCAGAAAAATTTTTTTTCATTCCTTAGTTTCGAATTTTAAAGCATTCCTTATTTAAGTTTAATATTACACATTGAAATTTAACAGACTTTTCTTTACAAAGGAAAATTGACAAAGTTTGCCTACCTAAGTTACTGGTAACTAAGTAACAGTTAGAATTGGACATGGATCCAATCAGTCCATTCTAAAGGAGATCAGCCCTGGGTCTTCTTTGAAAGGAATGATGCTAAAGCTGAAACTCCAATACTTTGGCCACCTCATGCGAAGAGTTGACTCATTGGAAAAGACTCTGATGCTGCGAGGGATTGGGGGCAGGAGGAGAAGGGGACAACAGAGGATGAGATGGCTGGATTGGCATCACCGACTTGATGGATGTGAGTTTGAGTGAACTCCAGGAAATGGTGATGGACAGGGAGGCCTGGCGTGCTGCGATTCATTGGGGTCACAAAGCATCAGACATGACTGAGCGACTGAAATGAACTGAACTGAACTGAACTGAAGTTACTGGTAGTAATGAAGAAAATTAAAATAATGAATATCACATTACCTAAAGTTGACTTGAACTTTTTTATTCACTTCAGTAGCCTCTTGTTGTTAGAGTCACTAAATCTTGTCTGACTCTTTTGTGACCCCATGAACTGTAGACTACCAGTCTCCTCTGTCCATAACCTTTCCCAGGCAAGAACTGGAGTGGGTTGCAATTTCCTTCTCCAGGGCATCTTTCTGACCCAGAGATTGAACTCACATCTCCTGCATTAGCAGGCATATTCTTTACCATTGAGCCACCAGGGAAGCCGAGCCTCTTAGATAGGATCAGATTTAAGACTAAAAGCAAATCTAGTATGTTAAAAATCCAGTATATCATTATGATAATTCACTATTATACAAAGGCATTGATACACCATAGGAGATTGAGTTAAGGCTTGAATTAAGCCATTTTGAACATTCATCTTCTAGACATACGTACACATGTGCTCACAACGGTCTAAAGGACTGTTCGACAAACATTTTTGAAGTAAAACAACTCAGTTAATGAAGGAATCCATTTTCTTGGATTAGATTTCAGTTTCTCATTTTATTACTTTTCAAAAATACTATATATTTTACTGTATTTAGGAAAATGTGACATATAATAAACATTGACAAGCTATTAAATATACTAAAGTCAGTAAGTGATATATGTTATAGCCAAGCATAAGAAACATGTTCTTAGTAAAATATAAAATGACATTTTAACTTTAAGAGCTCTAGCTAGCATTATATTGCTTCTATTAATACCAACTTACGTTAATATATCAAACTGTCTTCTGAAGTCAATAAAAGAAGGGATTACTATGAAGGAGTAATTTTAAGTATAAATCGAGACTATCATGTATCCTTATATTTTGATCCATTTTTCTGCAATTTTTTTGTAGTTAAACCCTCCCACAGAATTCTCTAATTCCTTCTCTTAAAGCATCCTGAGAAGTCAGTTGTTCAAGTATTTGAATTAAATTCTCTTGTTGATCATTTTTACTATTGAGTTAAGATATCATTGAATTATTTTCTTAGGAAATAAAAGTAAATGCTTTTGTATTTTACACATATTTTTACAATGAAGGTTTGAAGCACTTTCTAGCTCTGAAAAGAAATAATAACAATGACCATTTAGAAGAAATAAAACATGTCTTCCATTAAGTAAACGTAACACAGTTAAAACCAACTTCCAAGTTTTAGTTTCTAGTGTTCATATGGGTGTATATATGTGTGTGTGTGGTGGAGAGACAGAGGGAGGAGGAGGAAGAATGTGCCTGGCATGGTCATTTTAGTTTACCAAAATAACAGTGTATTTGACTCTTACATTTTTGACAACATAAGAACACAAGATGATTGAACAAAATATGGCACTTGAAAGTTACTTCTTTGGGATTTAGAAAATCATGAATTCTTTGCTGTTAGTTTGTTAATTGAGAACACTTTTTTTAGTGAAAGAGTAAGTCATAGAAAAGTTTCACAAATATATTTTCATAGTATCATTATTTTAACAATTTTTATCATTAATATAATTTTAATATTCATCTGGAACTCTTAAAGTCCAAAATATGACTCCTAACAGAATTTACAGTCTTAAATATTTACTTTGTCATACTATTATAAATTCTAAGCTTTGTGACCAGTACTATAGAGAATAACAAATACTATTTGCTGCTAGTGAAAATTTCAAACATAAGCTAATCATTTTTTAATGATGGCTTTAAGCTTATAATTTTTTGTTTATGATTAAAAAGAAAGAACTTGGCTTGGTAAAATAAGTAGGAAATGCTAAATATATCAGTCTTTTAAAGGTCACTTGAAAGTTTAGTATTTTGCCTTGGAGATCAAGTAAGTTTTTTTTTTTTTTAATTTTATTTTATTTTTAAACTTTACAATATTGTATTAGTTTTGCCAAATATCGAAATGAATCTGCCACAGGTAAGTTTAGAATGAGACCATTCGACAACCCTGTATGTGAGACAGCAAAAGAGACACAGATGTATAGAACAGTCTTTGGACTCTGTGGAGAGGGAGAGGGGGATGATTTGGGAGAATGGCATTAAAACATGTATAATATCATATAAGAAATGAATCACCAGTCCAGGTTTGATGCAGGATACAGGAAACTTGGGGCTGGTGCACTGGGATGACCCAGAGGGATGGTATGGGGAGGGATGTGGGAGGGGGGTTCAGGATGGGAACACATGTACACCCGTGGCAGATTCATGTTGATATATGGCAAAACCAATATAATATTGTAAAGTAAAAAAAATAATAATAATCATAAAATTAAAAAAAAAATAAAATAAAAATAGAATGAGCCCATTCAAGTTTCCATTAAGACAAAATTTGGAGGTAGTTTGTTTTTCAACAATAATAGTAACAGATGACCATTTAAAGTAGTACTGAATGCCAAACTTCCCCCCAATAAAATCAACAAAGCTTTATTATATCATTTTTGACTTATTTGTAATTAGTAAATAATATTTATTATGTGCCAGGCAATAAGGAGAGTTGAGGAAGCCCTTGACATAATTAATGCAGAAAAGACTCTTGAGAGTCCCTTGGACTTCAAGGAGATCCAACCAGTCCATTCTGAAGGAGATCAGCCCCGGGATTTCTTTGGAAGGAATGGTGCTAACGCTGAAACTCCAGTACTTTGGCCACCTCATGCGAAGAGTTGACTCATTGGAAAGGCTGTGATGCTGGGAGGGATTGGGGGCAGGAGGAGAAGGGGACAACAGAGGATGAGATGGCTGGATGGCATCACTGACTCGATGGACGTGAGTCTGAGTGAACTCCGGGAGTTGTGATGGACAGGGAGGCCTGGCGTGCTGCGATTCATGGGGTTGCAAAGAGTCGGACACGACTGAGCCACTGATCTGATCTGATCTGATCTGATAAAATGATTACTAAGACATTACCTTAGGTTCCTTAGCATAGGTCTTCACAGTAATATTATTGTAATGACATTAAAACAAACATAATTTGCAAACTACCACCCATTTCCCATAAATCAGAAATGGAAAAGATCATGAAATAAAAGGATTAAGTGGAATTGAGAGAGATGAATCTCAGGATTGGGAGATTTTGTGGCTAGTATAGCACTCTCTGCACATCCAAGCTCAAATCCCAAAAGAGAAGTAAATGCTGCTTGTATCATTTTATGCATGAATGAATATAATTTAAATAATTGATATGTTTCTAGCAAATCAAATTACATGAATATTATCAACTGACTAAAAATCTAATTGCTGGTTACAGAACTTATCACTGAGGTTCCTCTTAATATGGTTCAAATTGACATTGTATACAGAAGTATACTTCATTTATGATTTGTGGAAACAAAATGCTTGGCAGTGTATATATATTTACATGCATGTATACATATATATATGTATATATGAATACATATATATATATATGAATACATATAAATATATCCAAATCTATATAGTATATAAAAAGTAATGTAGCATATCAGAGCCTACTTTGTATCCTTTCAGCTTGGAGGATAAGACAGCAAAGTTCACCGTAACTCTCTCGCATCACCAGTTTCTGTACTTCCTCCAGTCTAGTCAGCCAGTTCCACAGTGGGCCTTGTTTCTCCTGTAAAATACTACTTCCAAGATCCACCACATCTCTTGGTACACGGGAAGTCAGTGAGTCATCTTAGTTGAGCATCTTCTATTTTGAATATTATTGTAGGCCATTTTAAGCTGCATTCCTTTGAACCACTGGTGTTTTGAAAATGTGCTTTTAATAGAGTTTTGGTGAAACAAATCAAGGGAGAAGGAAACCCACATCCTAAACATGGTTCTAAGGCTTGGTTCAAGGTGGTCTCCAACTCCACTGGTGCCATATGCCACTCTCCTTGTCTTTGATTTCAGTCCAGAAGCCACTGGTCTCTCCGCTGCTATGCCTGCGCACCCTATCCCACCTGGACATCACTGCTTCAGATATCCACATGACTTATTCCCTCACTTCATTCAACTCTCTGCTTATGATTAATCTTATCAAAGGGAACTTCCCTAATTACCTATTTAAATAATACATTCAACTAACTTTATTTTTCTTTATCGAGCTTAGTAGATTAGGTTGTCTTAAATATTTGTTGATTGTCTCAACACAAACAGAAGGATGAAAAGTTTATGTGAGTTTATCAGAATTATACTGATATGTCCACACTGCTTCGGTTCAGGTCAGTCACTCAGCCATGCCTGACTCTTTGCAACTCCATGGACTGCAGCATTCCAGGCTTCTCCTGCCCTTCACCAACACCTGTAGCCTGCTCAAACTCATGTCCATTGAGTTGGCGATCCAACCATCTCATTCTCTGTCATTCCCTTCTCCTCCTGCCTTCAGTCTTCCCCAGCATCAGGATCATTTCCAATGAATCAGTTCTTTGCATCAGCTGTCCAAAGTATTGGAGCTTCAGCCTCAGCATCAGTCCTTCCAATGCATAGTCAGAACTGATTTCCTTTAGGACTGACTGGTTGAAACTCCTTGCAGTCCAAGGGACCCTCAAGACTCTTCTTCAATACCACAGTTCAAAAGCATCAGTTCTTCAGCACTCAGCTTTCTTTATGGTCCAACTCTCACATCCATACATGACTGCTAGAAAAACCATAGCTTTGACTGGATGGATTTTGTTGGCAAGTAATGTCTCTGCCTTTTAATATGCTGTCTAGGTTTGTCATAGCTTTTCTTCCAAGGAGCCAGCCTCTTTTAATTTCATGGCTGCAGTCACCATCTGCAGTGATGCTAGAGCCCCAAAATATAGTCTTTTCACCATTTTTCATTGTTGCTCCATTTATTGCCATGAAGTGATGGGACTGGATGCCATGATCTTCATTTTTTGAATGTTGAATTTTAAGCCAGCTTTTTCACTCTCCTCTTTCACTTTCATTGAGAGGCTCTTTAGTTCCTCTTCACTTTCTGCCATTAGGGTAGTGTCATGTGCATATCTGAGCTTGTTGACATTTCTCCCAGTAATCTTGATTCCAGCTTGTGCTTCATCCAGCCAAGCATTTCTCATGATGTCCCTGGCATATAAGTTAAACAAGCACAGTGATAGCATACAGCCTTGATATACTCTTTTCCCCGTTTTGACCAGTCCCTTGTTCCATGTCCGGTTCTAACTTGCTTGACCTGCATACAGATTTCTCAGGAGGCAGGTGAGGTGGTCTGCTATTACCACAGTTTGCTGTGATCCGCACAATAAAAGGCTTTGGCGTAGTCAATAAAACAGAAATGGATCTTTTTCTGGAACTCTCTTGCTTTTCTGTGATCCAACAGATGTTGATTCTAAACATGATTTTGCCCCTCCTACCATCTTGCTAGGGTTTCTCCTTTGCCCTTGGATGTGGGGTATATTATTTTGATGGGATTCAACATTCTCCTATTAAGAGGTTGTCCAGCAGCAAGTTGTAATTTTGGAGTTTTCGCAGAAGATGAGCACACGTCCTACTCTGCCATCTTGGCCCAAGAAAAAGAAATGCAAAATGGAAAAATGTTGTCTGAGGAGGCTTTACAAATAGCTGAGAAAAGAAGAGAAGTGAAAGGCAAAGGAAAAAAGGAAAGGTATATCAATCTTAATGCAGAATTCCAAAGAATAGCAAGGAGAGATAAGAAAGACTTTCTCAATGATCAGTGCAAAGAAATATGAAAAAAACAATAGAATGGGAAACAGTAGATATCACTTTAGAAAATTAGAGATAACAAGGGAACATTTCATGCAAAGATATGGTATGGACCTAACAGAAGCTGAAGATATTAAGAAGAGGTGGAAAGAACACACAGAGGAACTATACAAAAAAGATCGTCATGACTCAGATAACCATGATGGTTGTGGTCACTCACCTAGAGCCAGACATCCTGGAATGTAAAATTAAGTGGGCCTTAGGAAGCATCAGTACCAACAAGCTATCTGAGGTGATGGAATTCCAGCTGAGCTATTTCAAATCCTAAAAGATGATGCTGTGAAAGTGCTACACTCAATATGCCAGCAAATTTGGAAAACTCAGCAGTAGCCACAGGACTGGAAAAGGTCAGTTTTCATTCAGTCCCAATGAAAGGCAATGCAAAAGATTGTTCAGACTACCTACCGCCGTTGTACTCATCTCACATGTGATTAAAGTAATGCTCAAAATTCTCCAAGCCAGGCTTCAACAGTACATGAACCATGACTTCCAGAGGTTCAGTTGGATTTACAAAAGGCAGAGGAACCAGAGGTCATGTTACAAATATCCATTGAATCATAAAAAATCAAGAGAGTTCCAGAAAAACATCTATTTCTGCTTTATTTACTATGCTATAGCCTCTGACTTTAGGGATCACAACAAACTGTGGAAACTTCTCAAAGAGATGGGAATACCAAACCACGTTGCTTGCCTCTGGAGAAGTATGTAAGAAGTAACAAGTAAGTCAAGAAGTAACAGAACTGAAACAATAGACTGGTTCCAAATTGGGAAAGGAGTATGTCAAGGATGCATATTGCCACCCATTTATTTAACTTATATGCAGAGTACATCATGTGAAATGCTGAGGTGGATGAAGCACAACCTGGCCTCAAGATTTGCAGGAAAAATATCAGTAATCTCAGATATGCAGATGACACCACCCTATGGCAGAAAGCCAAGAAGAATTAAAGAGCCTCTTGATAAAAGTGAAAGAGGAGAGTGAAAAAGTTGGCTTAAAACTCAACATTCAGAAAACTACAGTCATGGCATCCAGTCCCTTCATTTCATGGTAAATAGATGGGTAGACAATGGCAACAGTGACAGACTTTATTTTGGGGGCTCCTAAATCACTGCAGATGGTGACTGCAGCCATGAAATTTAAAAGACACTTGATCCTTGGAAGGAAAGCTATGACCAACCTAGACAGCATATTAAAAAGCAGAGACATTACTTTGTTAACAAAGATCCATCTAGTCAAAAACTATAGTTTTTGCAGTAGTCATGTATGGATGTGAGAGTTGGACCATAAAGAAAGCTGAGTGCTGAAGAATTGATGCTTTTGAACTGTGGTGTTGGAGAAGACCCTTGGGAATCCCTTGGACTGCAAGGAGATCAAACCAGTCAGTCTTAAAAGAAATTAGTCCTGAATATTCATTGAAATGACTGATGCTAAAGCTTAAACTCTAATACTTTGACCTCCTGATACAAAGAACTGACTCATTTGAAAAAAATATCTGATGCTGGGAAAGATTGAAGGCAGGAGGGAAAGGGGATGACAGAGGATAAGATGGTTGCATGGCATCACTGAATCAATGGACATGAGTTTTGAGCAAGCTCCAAGAATTAGAGATGGACAGGGAAGCCTGGTGTACTTCAGTCCATGGGGTTGCAAAAGAGTCAGACATGGTTGAGTGAGTGAACTGAAACTGAATGGATGTTGGCAATTTGATCTTTGGTTCCTCTGTCTTTTATAAATCCAGCTTGCACATCTGGATGTTCACGTTTCACACACTGTTGAAGCCTGGTTTGGGGAATTTCGAGCATTACTTTGCTAGCATGTGAGATGAGTGCAATTGTGCAGTAGTTTGAACATTCTTTGGCACTGCCTTTCTTTGGGATTGGAATGAAACTGACCTTTTCTAGTCCTGTGGCTACTGCTGAGTTTTCCAAATTGCAGGTGTATTGAGTGCAGCACTTTCACAGCATCATCTTTTAGGACTTAAAATAGCTCAACTGGAATTCCATCACCTCCACTAGCTTTGTTGGTAGTGACGCTTCCTAAGGCCTACTTGACTTCGCATTCCAGGATGTCTGGCTCTTGGTGAGTGATCACACCATCGTGTTTATCTCGGTCATGAAAATCTTTTTGTATAGTTCTTCCATGTATTCCTTGCCAACATTGTCTTAATATTTTCTGCTTCTGCTTGCGTCATACCGTTTCTGTCCTTTATTGTGCCCATATTTGCATGAAATGTTCCCTTGGTTACTCTCAGTTTCTTGAAGAGACTCTATTTGTTTCCCATTCTATTGTTTCCCTCTAGTTCTTTTACACTGATCATCTCCTTGCTATTCTTTGGAACTCTGCAATTCAGGTATAGCTGCATTAGGGTATAGCTTCTCTTTTTAATTTGCCTTTCACTTCTCTTCTATTTTCAGTTAGTTGTAATGCCTCTTCAGACAACCATTTTTGACTTTTTGCATTTCTTTTTCTTGGGGGATTGTCCTTAACACTGCTTCGTATACAGTATCACAAACCTCCATCCATAGTTATTCAGGCACTCTATCAGATCTAATCCCTTGAATCTATTTGCATTTTCCACTGTATAATTATAAGGGATTTTATGTAAGTCATACCTGAATAGCCTAGTGGTTTTCCCTACTTTCTTCAATGTAACTCTGAATTTTGCAATAAGATGTTCACGATGTGAGCCACAGTCAGCTCTTTGTCTTATTTTTGCTGACTGTATAAAGCTTCTCTATCTTCAGCTGCAAGGATTATAATCAGTCTGATTTTGGTATTGACGCATCTGGTGCTGTCCATGTGTAGAGTCTTCTCTTGTGTTGTTGAAAGAGATGTTTTGCTCTGACAGTGGGTATTCTTTTTGACATAACGATTAACTTTTGCATGCTTCACTTTGTACTCCTAAGTCAAACTTTCCTGTTACTCCAGCTCTTCTGACTTCCTACTGTTACATTCCAGTCCACTATGATGAATAAAGCATCTTTTTTTGGGTATTAGTTCTACAGGTCTTGTAGGTAATCATAGAATCATTCACTTCAGCTTCTTTGGCATTAGTGGTTGGGGAATAGACTTGGATTACTGTTGGATTATTGAATCGTTTGCTTTGGAAATGAACAGAGATTATTCTGTCATTTTGGGGATTGCACCAAAGTAACTGCATTTCAGTCTTCTGTTGACCTTGAGGCCTACTGAATTTCTTCTAAGGGATTCTTGCCCACAGTAGTAGATATATGGTCATCTGAATTAAATTCACCCATTCCAGTCCATTTTAGTTTGCTGATTCCTAAAATGTCAAAGTTCACTCTTGCCATCTCCTGTTTGACCACTTCCAATTTGCCTTGATTCATGGATATGACATTCCAGGTTCCTGTGCAATATTGTTCTTTACAGCACCGTTCTTTTCTTCTTTCACCAGTCACATCTACACCTGGGCATTATTTTCTCTTTGGCTCCATCTCTTCATTCTCTCTGTAGTTATTTCTCCACTGTTTAGAACATGTCTATGTTCTATATTTTATATATTCTATATTCTGTATTTTTCTAAATGGAGGTCCTCCAAAAGTATATCATAAATAAATAAAGGAAAAATGAGTCCCCTCCTATCCAAGTCAACCAGTTTTGGGTTTTGTTTCTCTGTGTAACACAATGAGCTTTTTTTTTT